>NC_034188.2:54647177-54774677 GCF_002021735.2 Oncorhynchus kisutch | reverse complement strand
ACAACCTCAACTACGTGACTGGCTGGAGCTGATATGAAATGACTACAATTCAAATGATATGACTGGACTAATGATTTCTTGTTGAAAACTTTCCAAAATACTGAAGCATTATGCCTATTATGCATATGCCATTGTCTATCAGCAATGAAGGGTGAAACGATATACGTCACAGCTGCATATAGGCTATATCATAAATGTAAGTACAAGTAAAATTAGATTCATCAAGGTTGAACTCGGTGCTTTTAAGGTTATGTCAATTATGGTAGAATCATACAAGAGCTCCTGTGTGCACAGTCCTGGGTGTAATATAGAGAGGTCCATCCCATACCGTTTCTCTGTAAATCTGAGAGTAGAGTAGAGTAGAGCCCTACCGTTTCTCTGTAAATCTGAGAGTAGAGTAGAGTAGAGCTCTACCGTTTCTCTGTGACTGTGAGGGTAGAGCAGAGTAGAGCCCCATCCTTTCTCTGTGACTGTGAGGGTAGAGTAGAGTAGAGCCCCACCCTTTCTCTGTGACTGTGAGGGTAGAGTAGAGTAGAGCCCCACCCTTTCTCTGTGACTGTGAGGGTAGAGTAGAGTAGAGCCCTACCCTTTCTCTGTGACTGTGAGGGTAGAGCAGAGTAGAGCCCCACCCTTTCTCTGTGACTGTGAGGGTAGAGTAGAGTAGAGCCACACCCTTTCTCTGTGACTGTGAGGGTAGAGTAGAGTAGAGCCCTACCCTTTCTCTGTGACTGTGAGGGTAGAGCAGAGTAGAGCCCCACCCTTTCTCTGTGACTGTGAGGGTAGAGTAGAGTAGAGCCCCACCCTTTCTCTGTGACTGTGAGGGTAGAGTAGAGTAGAGCCCTACCCTTTCTCTGTGACTGTGAGGGTAGAGTAGAGTAGAGCCCTACACTTTGTCACGCCCTGACCTTAGATATCTCTGTTTTTATATATATTTTGGTTAGGTCAGGGTGTGACTAGGGTGGGTACTCTAGTTTTTGTATGTCTAGGGTTTTTGTATGTCTAGGGTTTTTTGTATGTCTAGGGTTTTTTGTATGTCTATGTTGGCCTGATATGGTTCCCAATCAGAGACAGCTGTTTATCATTGTCTCTGATTGGGGATCATATTTAGGCAGCCATTTCCCCTTTGTGTTTCGTGGGATCTTGACTATGTTTAGTTGCCTGTCTGCACTAAGTTGTATAGCTTCACGGTTCGTTTGTTGTTTTTGTTGTGTTTCATTCATTAAAAGAGAATATACGCATACCACGCGCGCCTTGATCCGATCATTACAACGAACGTGACACCCTTTCTCTGTGACTGTGAGGTTAGAGTAGAGACTTACCCTTTCTCTGTGACTGTGAGGGTAGAGTAGAGTAGAGCCCTACCCTTTCTCTGTGACTGTGAGGGTAGATAAGAGCCCTACCCTTTCTCTGTGACTGTGAGGGTAGAGTAGAGCCCTATCCTTTCTCTGTGACTGTGAGGGTAGAGTAGAGTAGAGCCCTACCCTTTCTCTGTGACTGTGAGGGTAGAGTAGAGTAGAGCCATACCCTTTCTCTGTGAGGGTAGAGTAGAGCCCTATCCTTTCTCTGTGACTGTGAGGGTAGAGTAGAATAGAGGGCTACCCTTTCTCTGTGACTGTGAGGGTAGAGTAGAGTAGAGCCCTACCCTTTCTCTGTGACTGTGAGGGTAGAGTAGAGTAGAGCCCTACCCTTTCTCTGTGACTGTGAGGGTAGAGTAGAGCTCTAGCCAGTATCCTGATCACTGACTTCAGCCAACAGTTGATTACTGAGGCTGAAGTAGGAAATGAACCAGCCAGCCACACATTACTTCACCTATGGCGTCTGTCTAAAATGTCAAATGTAAAAAATATCAAATGTAAACGTCTGAAGAATATAAATAAGAAAACTAATAGCATAATCAGTATTACCCTGGGCTGACACATGACACACTCAGCTGCATCCCAAATGGCACCCTATTCCCTATTTAGTCCACTACTGTTGACCAGGACACAGAGGGCTCCGGTCGGAAGTAGTGTACGTTAAAGGGAATAGGTTTCCATTTGGGACGCAGCCTCCCTCTCTATTTCTGTTGGGAGATATTCTGAGATGAACTGTCAGTTCACAGGCTTTCCATCTCACTGACATGTGCACTGCTCTGTCTGGGGTCAATCCCCCTAATAACATAACCACGTTTACTAGACAGGCAAATGGGGGCATGGACATCAATACTGTCATAGTGTCATACATCAATAGAATATTGAACAGCTCTCTCTCACACACACCAATGCATGTGCACACACACACACACACACACACACACACACACACACACACACACACACACACACACACACACACACACACACACACACACACACACACACACACACAACAGGCACACACACATCCGCATTCACACACGCAGGTACACACGTGTGTACACACTTAAAGGTCTCGAACAGTGAAAATCATGTTTTTCATCAAATTGGATGATATCCCAGAATTCCATCCCTAAGCCCCCTACACTGAGTCTGAGGACTGCCGGCATAAAGAAATGTTGTCCACAAAAGGTGCTGCGGTGTGTATAGTATTTGTAATTTACCCTGAAAATCATATTTTGCCATTCCAGTGTGTGGGTTGTTGTCTTACAGTTAATATCGCTTGTGTCATTGGAGCTAATCACTTTCCATTCTCATTTAGTTTTCATCATCAAGCAGTAATGATAGACATCTACTCTGTCTGCAGACATCTACTCTGTCTGCAGACATCTACTCTGTCTGCACAGCTTCCCAGGCAACCACCACAGCAGGAATGCTGTGATAGAAAAAATCTGCTTTCCTAAAGGCAAAGAAGTATGACGTGACGCCTGTAAAGACAGACCCAACATACTGTAAGTCATAGTTATTCATTTCAAATATGCATCAACTGAGCATATAAGGCACACAAACTTATCCAAATAAAGACAGAAAAGTTTAACTAAAATAAGCGCACACACCAAATAATGCATATTTCAAATTGAGTACTACAAAATATTGTAGAATGAGTAGATCGCTACATCAATGAGTTGATAGCATCCTATGTGAATAAAAGGAAATTCAATTCACTTAAACATTTCCCTTTTCAAAAACACTACAGGCTGCATAGAAAGGCTTCTGGATCTCCTCTTCAACGAGGTCACCCTTGATCCAGGGCTTTATGTGGGGAAGCTGTGTGAGCCGTCCATCCCAGGACCCCTGTCTGCCCAGTGTGAGAGGCCTGACAAGGAGGAGGCCATAGCTGGATTTGTCTCCTGCTTCAGTCTTTGGGGATGACCAAAGTGGTTGACTGAAGCCTGCTTGATTGAAGCAGGGTACCCTCTTCTCCAGCTTCCCTCCTTATCAATCTCTGTAGTTGGTTGATTTTCCTATTTTCACACTGATAGCGTCATTGCACATGATGGTACTCAGCATCATCTGGATATGTGTGCAACAAAGGTTCAACATTCAGCTTCTCCTACCATTTCTGTCAAGCCGTCTATGCAGACAGTTTTGCACATACATTGATGAATCCAACGTATGCACCACACCGAACGCACTGCAACCGCCTCTGCAACGCAGCGCTGCAAGGCAAACGCAGCCATTTCCATTAGAAATGAATGGACTTCTGGTGTGTCAAAACGCAATGACGCTGTCAGCGTGATGAAGGCGCAAGTAATTAACTTCTACGGGATATGATATCCCATTTCGTTACTTTGTATTGTTTTTTTCAAGCATTCGGAAAGGGAGATGAGTGTTACAAATTGTAAGAATTAATGGGTCCTGCATACTGTAGGGTGGCTGGGTGCCTATATTAGGCTTATGGTGCTGATCTTTTTTTTTTTATGTAAAATGATGTCTCACCATTATTTATCACCTTTATTTCTCACGAGTGTTCACGTTGATCAATATTTCGGCTATGCTGTAAATGATCAAATAAACATGTCTGATCAATACATACAATTCTGAACATATTGTCATTTATAATGCTAATGCAGAGGCACCAATACATTGTCCAGTGCTGTTTTCATGTATACTGAACAAAAATATAAACGCAACATGCAACAAATTCTACGATTTTACTGAGTTACAGCTCATATGAGGAAATCAGTCAATTGAAATCAATTCATTAGGCCCTAATCTATGGATTTCACATGACTGGGAATTCAGATATGCATCTGTTGGTCACAGATACCTTAAAAAAAAAGTAGGGACGTGGATCAGAAAACCAGTCAGTATCTGGTGTGACAAATTTGTCTCATGCAGCGCGACAATCAACAGACTGTGGTCTGTAGAATGTTGTCCCACTCCTCTTCAATGGCTGTGCGAAGTTGCTGAATATTGGCGGGAACTGCAACACGCTGTCGAACACGTCAATCCAGAGCATCCCACACATGCTCAATGGGTGACATGACTGGTGAGTATGCAGGCCATGGAAGAACTGGGACAGCTTCCAGGAATTGTGTACAGATTCTTTCGAAATGGGGCCGTGCATTATCATGCTGAAACATGAGGCGATGGCAGCGGAATAATGGCACGACAATGGGCCTCAGGATCTCGTCATGATATCTCTGTGCATTCAAATTGCCGATGATAAAATGCAATTGTGTCCGTAGCTTAAGCCTGCCCATACCATAACCGCACCATGGGGCACTCTGTTCACAACGTTGACATCAGCAAATCGCCCACACAACGCCATACACTTGGTCTGCGGTTGTGAGGCAGGTTGGACGTACTGCCAAATTCTCTAAAATTCTCATTCATGCAGTCAGCATGCCAATTGTACGCTCCCTCAAAACTTGAGACATATGTGGCATTGTGTTATGTGACAAAACTACACATTTTAGAGTGGCTACACTGCCGGGGCGGCAGTGTAGCCCAGTGGTTAGAGCATTGGACTAGTAACCGAAAGGTTGCAAGTTCAAATCCCCGAGCTGACAAGGTACAAAATCTGTCGTTCTGCCCTTGAACAGGCAGTTAACCCACTGTTCCTAGGCCGTCATTGTAAATAAGAATTTGTTCTTAACTGACTTGCCTAGTTAAATAAAGGTAAAAAAAAAATATTAAAAAAAAAAAACATAAGGTGCACCTGTGTAATGACCATGCTGTTTAATCAGCTTCTTGATATGCCACACCTGTCAGGTGGATGGATTATCTTGGCAAAGGAGAAATGCTCACTAACAGGGATGTAAACACATTTCTGCACAAAGTTTGAGGGAAATAAGCTTTTTGTGCTTATGGAACATTTCTAGGATATTTTATTTCAGCTTATTTCAACACTTTACATGTTGCATTTATATTTTTGTTCAGTGTAGTTACAAAACAATAGAAATGCAATTGTGTATTGCTGCTGTTTGTCTGATATCCAACACATGATCGTCTCTGTTGACCATGAGAGCCTTTTGCAGAGAAAATGTGGTCCATTGTTTACCTTGTCATCAATGACATGTGGCCCACTGTTTACCTTTTTACCTTTGGCAATGACCACAGGTTTCAAAGAGCTGTCAGTCAAGGCGAGCTTGTTATGTTTAATAAATAAACACTTAATAAACACTGAAATCCGAACTGGTTCTCTAGCAAATTAGTAAGAATGTCTCACCCTATGTTCAAGAAAGGCCTTTTTCCCTTTATTCAGATTATAACCTCTCACTTTCAGTTATTTGAACAGGAAATCATCTCCCAAATATCGCTATTTTTAAAACAAGCCATAGAAAGTTGGTTGTAATTTCAATTTAATCCACCAGAAAAGACAGAACAAATAATACAACAAATATTGTGGTTAAACTCAAATATACTAATTGATTTTAAAAAAACGTCATAAAAAAAAGGTATAATCTTCGTAAATTATATCATAAATACCACTGGTGGAGTTATGTCATACGTGCAGCTAACAAAAACATATGGAAATGTCTGCTCTACCCAAAATTACAACCAACTAATTGCAGCATTACCACAAAAATGAAAGAGGAAAGTGGAAGGGGGAAAAGTAAGGAACTAGTCTGTCGGCCCTGCATTAAAGACCATAATTGGTAAAAAAAAAAAAAAAAAAAAAAAGGTATACCAGTTTCATTTAAGGACCATAAACATTGACAGCTGTGCCATATAAATCGCAAATTAGTTGGGAAGAGATTTTTGACGTACCGATTCCATGGCACATGGTTTATGAACTGATACGCAAAACGACGCCACATTCAAAACTTTGAATTTTTCATTTTAAATTATTATACATAATTCTTATAACCAACAGAATGTTATATATATGGCGGTTACTACCATCCCAGCTCTGCAGATTTTGCTGTGAAGATGCAGAATCATTAGATAATTTGTTTTGGTACTGTCCATGTAGATTGTTTTTGGTCACATGTCCAGGAACGGCTGAAGAATTGCATAATTTACCTGGAGCAAACCCTGCACATAGCCCGGATGGAGACGGTGGAAATCCCGCAGCAACAAAGGGTCCAGGACATCCTCCACCTGCACCCAGCATCTCTCCTCCGGACGTACTCCTCCCACTCCACGAGGTACTGAAGGCCCCTCACCCGATGCCTCGAGTCCAGGATAGCTCGAACAGCATACGCCGGGGCCCCCTCGATGTCCAGAGGGGGTGGAGGAACCTCCCGCACCTCAGCTTCCTGGAGTGGGCCAGCCACCACCGGCCTGAGGAGAGACACATGGAACGAGGGGTTAATACGATCATCTGTTCCAGTTTCAACTGACCTGAGCCCTAGGACCATGCCCCAGGACTACCTGACATGATGACTCCTTGCTGTCCCCAGTCCACCTGGCCATGCTGCTGTTCCAGTTTCAACTTCCACCTGACTGTGCTGCTGCTCCAGTTTCAACTGTTCTGCCTTATTATTATTCGACCATGCTGGTCATTTATGAACATTTGAACATCTTGGCCATGTTCTGTTATAATCTCCACCCGGCACAGCCAGAAGAGGACTGGCCACCCCACATAGCCTGGTTCCTCTCTAGGTTTCTTCCTAGGTTTTGGCCTTTCTAGGGAGTTTTTCCTAGCCACCGTGCTTCTACACCTGCATTGCTTGCTGTTTGGGGTTTTAGGCTGGGTTTCTGTACAGCACTTTGAGATTTCAGCTGATGTACGAAGGGCTATATAAATACATTTGATTTGATTTGATTTGATCTGGGTGAAGCTGTAACCTGTAACATACCTCGTTCAGTCTCCTCAGGACTTTAAATGGCCCCACAAACCGCGGACCCAGCTTCCGGCAGGGCAGGAGGAAGGGCAGGATTCGGGTCGAGAGCCAGACCCGGTCCCCCGGTGCGAACACCAGGGCCTCGCTGCGGTGGCGGTCAGTGCCCTCTTTTTGCCGCCTCACGGCCCATTGTAGGTGCACATGGACGGCGTCCCAGGTCTCCTCCTCCTCCTCCTCTTGAACCATTCGTCCACCGCAGGAGCTTCGATCTGGCTCTGATGCCGTGGTGCCAGAACCGGCTGATACCCCAGTATGTACTGGAAAGAAGAGAGGTTAGTGGAGGAGTGGCGGAGTGAGTTTTGTGCCATCTCTGCCCAGGGGATGAACGCCGTCCACTCCCCCGGCCGGTCCTGGCAATATGACCAAAGTAACCTACCTACATCCTGGTTGACTCTCTCCACCTGCTCGTTACTCTCGGGGTGAAAACCTGAGGTGAGGCTGACCGAGACCCCCATACGCTCCATGAATGCTCTCCAGACCCTGGATGTGAACTGGGGACCATGATCAGAGACTATGTCCTCAGGCACCCCGTAGTGCCGGAAGACATGAGTGAACAAGGCGTCCGCAGTCTGTAGGGCCGTAGGGAGACCGGGCAAAGGGAGGAGACAGCAGGACTTAGAAAACCGATCCACAATGACCCGGATCGTGGAGTGTTGCCCTGTGAGGGAGGAAGATCCGTCAGGAAGTCCACCGAAAGGTGTGACCACGGCCGTTGTGGAACAGGTAGGGGTTGTAATTTCCCTCTGGGCAGGTACCTGGGAGCCTTGCACTGGGCGCACAGCGAGCTGGAGGAAACATAAACCCTCACGTCCTTGGCCAAGGTGGGCCACCAGTACTTCCCACTAAGGCAACGACCGATGCCAGGATGACCAGAGGAGAGTGACATATGGGCCCAATAGATCAAACGGTCGTGGACAGTAGACGGAACGTACAGACACCCAGCTGGACACTGGGGGGGGAGTGGGCTCTGTGCACAACGCCCGCTCGATGTCCACAACACCCACTCGATGTCCGCGTCCAGCTCCCACACCAACGGTGCCACCAGGCAAGAGGCCGGAAGTATGGGAGTATGATCCATGGACCTTTCCTTTGTGTCATACATCCGGGATAGTGCGTCTGCCTTAGCGTTCTGGGAACCTGGTCTGTAGGAGAGGGTGAAGACAAAACGGTAAAGAACATAGCCCACCTTGGCTGGCAAGGGTTTAGTCTCCTTGCCGCCCGGATGTACTCCAGATTGCGGTGGTCAGTCCAGATGAGAAAAGGGTGTTTAGCCCCCTCAAGCCAATGTCTCCACGCCTTCAGAGCCTTGACAACAGCCAACAGCTCCTGGTCCCCCACACCATAGTTTCGCTCTGCCGGGCTGAGCTTCTTCGAAAAAAAGGCACAGGGGCGAAGCTTTGGTTGCGTGCCCGAGCGCTAAGAGAGCACGGCTTCGATCCCAGCCTCGGACGCGTCCACCTCAACTATGAACGCCAAAGAGGGATCCGGATGAGCCAGCACGGGAGCCAAGGTAAACAGAGCCTTCAGGTGACCAAAAGCCCTGTCCGCCTCAGCCGACCACTGCAGCCGCACCGGTCCTCCCTTCAGCAGTGAGGTAATGGGAGCTGGTACCTGACCAAACTCCCGGATAAAGCGTTGGTAGTAGTTGGCAAACCCCAGAAACCGCTGCACTTCCTTCACCGTGGTGGGAGTCGGCCAATTATGCACGGCTGAAATGCGGTCACTGTCCATCTCTACCCCTGAAGTGGAAATGCGGTACCCTAAGAAGGAGATGGACTGTTGGAAGAACAGACATTTCTCAGCCTTGACATACAGGTCATGCTCCAACAGTCGACCAAGCACCTTGCACACCAGAGACACATGCTCGGCACGTGTAGCGGAGTATATCAGAATGTCATCAATATACACCACTACACCCTGCTCGTGCAGGTCCCGGAAAATCTCGTCAACAAAGGCCTGGAAGACTGATGGAGCATTCATCAACCTGTACGGCATGACGAGGTACTCTTAGTGCCCTGAGGTGGTACTAAATGCCGTCTTCCACTCGTCCCCCTCCCAGATACGCACCAGGTATTAAGCACTCCTGAGATCCAACTTTGTGAAGAAGCGCGCTCCGTGCATTGACTCGATCGCATTGGCGATGAGAGGCAGCGGGTAGCTATACCTCACAGTGATCTGATTTATCTCTCGATAGTCAATACACGGGTGCAGACCCCCATCCTTCTTCTTCACAAAAAAGAAACTCGAGGAGGCAGGTGAAGTGGAGGGCCGAATGTATCCCTGCCCCAAGGATTTGGAAAAATATGTTGTAGGTGGAAAGACAGGCCCAACTCCGCCGCCACCAGTGCAGTCACTGGCCTGGCCCTCCTGTCCATGGGAACATATCTAACTGGACATCTGCAGTGAACACTCTTACATCCAAAGCAAGGGGATCAAGCACATCAGAACAGCCTACTACTACGCCCAGGCCAACTGGGGAGGGAGGGGGGGGTTCAATCAAACCCTGGAAAATGTACTGAGAGATCACCTAGCTCAGGGTTGCTCCTTCACTGCGTCTTTGTCGCAAACTCTGCAGCACTACAGAGCTGCTCACCACTCCACCACCAGAGTCTCTCCTGGCTCCTCGCCCAAGCCTCTCCAGGTTCTCCTTTACCCAAATCCAGATAGCAGATGTTCTGAAAGAGCTGCAAAACCTGGACCCGTACAAATCAGCTGGGCTTGACAATCTGGACCCTCTATTTCTGAAACTATCTGCCACCATTGTCGCAACCCCTATTACCAGCCTGTTCAACCTCTCTTTCATCTCGTCTGAGATCCCCAAGGATTGGAAAGCTGCCGCAGTCATCCCCCTCTTCAAAGGGGGAGACACCCTGGACCCAAACTGTTACAGACCTATATCCATCCTGCCCTGCCTATCTAAGGTCTTCGAAAGCCAAGTCAACAAACAGGTCACTGACCATCTCGAATCCCACCGTACCTTCTCCGCTGTGCAATCTGGTTTCCGAGCCGGTCATGGGTGCACCTCAGCCACACTCAAGGTACTAAACGACATCATAACCGCCATCGATAAAAGACAGTACTGTGCAGCCGTCTTCATCGACCTTGCCAAGGCTTTCGACTCTGTCAATCACCATATTCTTATCGGCAGACTCAGTAGCCTCGGTTTTTCGGATGACTGCCTTGCCTGGTTCACCAATTACTTTGCAGACAGAGTTCAGTGTGTCAAATCGGAGGGCATGCTGTCCGGTCCTCTGGCAGTCTCTATGGGGGTGCCACAGGGTTCAATTCTCGGGCCGACTCTTTTCTCTGTGTATATCAATGATGTTGCTCTTGCTGCGGGCGATTCCCTGATCCACCTCTACGCAGACGACACCATTCTATATACTTTCGGCCCGTCTTTGGACACTGTGCTATCTAACCTCCAAACAAGCTTCAATGCCATACAACACTCCTTCCGTGGCCTCCAACTGCTCTTAAACGCTAGTAAAACCAAATGCATGCTTTTCAACCGGTCGCTGCCTGCACCTGCATGCCCGACTAGCATCACCACCCTGGATGGTTCCGACCTAGAATATGTGGACGTCTATAAGTACCTAGGTGTCTGGCTAGACTGCAAACTCTCCTTCCAGACTCATATCAAACATCTCCAATCGAAAATCAAATCAAGAGTCTGCTTTCTATTCCGCAACAAAGCCTCCTTCACTCAAGCCGCCAAGCTTACCCTAGTAAAACTGACTATCCTACCGATCCTCGACTTCGGCGATGTCATCTACAAAATGGCTTCCAACACTCTACTCAGCAAACTGGATGCAGTCTATCACAGTGCCATCCGTTTTGTCACTAAAGCACCTTATACCACCCACCACTGCGACTTGTACGCTCTAGTCGGCTGGCCCTCGCTACATATTCGTCGCCAGACCCACTGGCTCCAGGTCATCTACAAGTCTATGCTAGGTAAAGCTCCGCCTTATCTCAGCTCACTGGTCACGATGGCAACACCCATCCGTAGCACGCGCTCCAGCAGGTGTATCTCACTGATCATCCCTAAAGCCAACACCTCATTTGGCCGCCTTTCGTTCCAGTACTCTGCTGCCTGTGACTGGAACGAATTGCAAAAATCGCTGAAGTTGGAGACTTTTATCTCCCTCACCAACTTCAAACATCAGCTATCTGAGCAGCTAACCGATCGCTGCAGCTGTACATAGTCTATTGGTAAATAGCCCACCCTTTTCACATACCTCATCCCCATACTGTTTTTATTTATTTACTTTTCTGCTCTTCTGCACACCAATATCTCTACCTGTACATGACCATCTGATCTTTTATCACTCCAGTGTTAATCTGCAAAATTGTAATTATTTGCCTACCTCCTCATGCCTTTTGCACACATTGTATATAGACCCCCCCTTTGTTTTCTACTGTGTTATTGACTTGTTAATTGTTTACTCCATGTGTAACTCTTTGTTGTATGCTCACACTGCTATGCTTTATCTTGGCCAGGTCGCAGTTGCAAATGAGAACTTGTTCTCAACTAGCCTACCTGGTTAAATAAAGGTGAAATAAAAAAAATAAAAAAATGTTAGGACGTGAACTAGAGCTGCCCCTACACACTCCGTCTCTATTGGCAACCCGACAGCCTCGACAGTCAAAGCAGCAGAGCAAAGCTAACAGAGTAAAAGTCAGGAGCGCTGACCAAAGAAAAGAGAACATGGCTTCCAGCTGGACCTCCAGAGTGGCGCAGAGGTCTAAAGCACTGCATCGCAGTGCTACCTGCGTCACTACAGATCCTGGTTCGATCCGAGGCTGTGTCGCAGCCAGCCACGACCGGGCGACCCATGACGCGGCACACAATTGGCCCAGCGTCGTCCGGGTTAGGGGAGGGTTTGGCTAGCCGGGTTGTCCTTGTCCGCTCTGGAGACTCCTGTGGAGGGCCGGGCACAATGCACGCTGACACGGTCGCCCGGAGTACAGTGTTTTCTCCGACACATTGGTGTGGCTGGCTTCCGGATTAAGCAAGCCTTGTGTCAAGAAGCAGTGCGGCTTGGCAGGGTCATGTTTCGGAGGACACACCGCTCTCGACCTTTGCCTCTCTCGAGTCCATAGGGGAGTTGCAACACTGTAACTACCAATTGGATATCACGAAATTGGGGAGAAAAAGGGGTAAAACCATCATCTGGGCCCAGCAGCATTTCAACTGGTTGACGGCTCTCGCTGGCATGCCAGCCGAATGAGGAAGGTGCCACCTCCTGCATGTCCTCACTCTGCCATTGATGCCACCTTGAGTGGTTCACTGCTGGTTTCACACACTCCCTTGGCCTCAACTGAAAGGGGAAAGGGGGATACCTAGTCAGTTGTACAACTGAATGCCATCTACTGAAATGTGTCTTCCTCAATTAACTCAACCCCTCTGAATCAGAGAGATGCGGGGGGCTGCCTTAATTGACATCCACATCTCTGGCGCTGGTGAACAGTGGGCTAACTGTCTTGCTCAGGGGCAGAACGACGTTGTCAGCTCGTGAGGGTCATGAGGAGAGAATCAGTCTCTTCCTTATTGATTCTCCTGTGTTTCCAGTGGTGCTGGGCTTATCCTGGTTGGCCTTTCATGACCCCACTATTTCGTGGCAACAGAGGGCTCTCAAGGGGTGGTCACGAGAGTGCTCAGGGAGGTGTGTAGGGGTTTCCATCGGTGCATCTACGGTGGAAAGTCCAGACCAGGTCTCCACCGTGTACATCCCCTCAGAATATGCCGATTTGGCTCTCGCCTTCTGTAAGAAGAGGGCGACTAAATTACTACCTCATTGACGGGGGGATTGTGCGATACATCTCCTGGTAGACGCAGCACTTCCCAGGAGTCACGTGTATCCTCTGTCCCAGGAGGAGACAGATGAAGTGGTCAGCAGTTCTTTGAGAGAATGGACAACCTGTGCATCGTTGGGTGTCCAGGCCCAGTACACCTCCTTCTTCAACAGCCGACGCAGAGGGGAGGTGATGGCTGAGTACTGGGGCAGGAAGCGTACTGATAATCAGTTAGCGTGTAGGGCCTGGCTATCCCTAAAAAGGGTCATGCATGCACAGTAAAACAACACAGCCTCACATTTCAAATGACACCTGTTAAGTAGAAAAGTAGTTAATTTCCATGTAATTGTGTTGTCATGTGTTGCTGCCTTGCTATGTTGTTGTCTTAGGTCTCTCTGTATGTAGTTTTGTGTTGTCTCTCTTGTCTTGATGTGTGTTTTGTCCTATATATATATAAGTGTGGGGTACAGAGATGACAACACTATTATTGCACACAGAGTGAGTCCTATAACTTATTATGTATTTCATTAGATGTGATTTATGTCCCTAATTACGTTTTTTGAACATGCACTGATTGCATCTTTTATTTCATTTACCTACCTTGGCAGAGTACTGTTATAAAAAATATAAAAAATAATACAAATGAAAAAAAAAATAATAATGTTTTTTACATTATTTTACCTTTTTTTTTTTAAATAACAGCCCCATATCCTCATTAGGTCGTCATTGTAAAGAATTTGTTCTTAACTGACTTGCCTAGTTAAATAAAGGTTAAATAAAATAAATACAAATCAAGTGATGATGTCGACTAGCACCGCAATGGCACCCCTCAATTAGGTTATTACCGTAATTGAGTCGCAACACGGTCACCAATGACGGGTTATTATAGGCCACCTGGTGGCGCTCCTCTCACAGCTGCAGAGGAATGGAGAGAGGGAGGCATTGAGTCGATGCTTTCGGTTTCTATTTGTCATGAACAGACAAGTGAAACTCCGAGCTTGTTCACAACTTGTCTTTCTCATAGCTCCGTGAAATAAGCGACATTAAGCGACATTAACGGGTCCAAATTGCGAAAAAAGCTTCAAAATAAAAATCCTCCGTTTACTTGAACACAATATCACAAAGTTGAGTTAGTAGACTAACATTTTGCCTATTTAGAGATGCTTTCTGTTTTTATGTTCTTACCCTCCACTTGTCATGCTATTTAGGAGGTATTGAGGCTAATTGTTGAGTTCTAGTGGTTATGTGTAAATAGGTACTCTGCCAAGGTAGGTCAATTAAATAAAAGATGCAATCAGTGCATGTTCAAAAACGTAATTAGGGACATAAATCACATCTAATGAAATACATAATAAGTTGTAGGACTCACTCTGTGTGCAATAATAGTGTTCTCTGTCATCTCTGTACACTTATCTGCAAAGTCCCTCAGTCAAGCAGGGCATTTCATACACAGATTCAATCACAAAGACTAGGGAGGTTTCCCAATGTTTCGCAAAGAAGGGCACCTATTGGTCATTTAAAATGTAAAAATGCAGACATTGAATATTCCTTCGAACATGGTGAAGTTATTAATTACATTTTGGATGGTGTATCAATACACCCAGTCACTACAAAGATACAGGAATCCTTCCTAACTCAGTTGCCAGATTGGAAGGAAAACGCTCAGGGATTTCACCATGAGGCCAATCGTGACAAAAACAGTTACAGAGTTTAATGGCTGTTATAGGAGAAAATTCAGGATGGATCAACAACATTGTAGTTACTCCACAACACTAGCCTAATTGGCAGCGTGAAAAGAAGGAAGCCTGTACAGAATAAAACATATTCCAAAACATGCTTCCTGTTTTCAACAAGGCATTAAAGTAATACTGCAAAAAATGTGGCAAAGCAATTCACTTTTTTGTCCTGAATACAACATGTTATGTTTGGGGCAAATCCAATGCAACACTACTGAGTAACTCCCACTCTCCATATTTTAAAGCGTAGTCCTGGCTGCATCATGTTATGAGTAAGCTTGTAATCGTTAAGGACCGGGGAGTTTTTCAGGATAAAAAAGAAACGGAATAGAGCTAAGCACAGGCAAAATCCTAGAGGAAAACCTGGTTCAGCCTGCTATCACTAGACACTGGGATATTAATTCACCTTTCAGCAGAACAATAACCTAAAACACAAGGCAAAATCTACACTGCAGTTGCTTACCAAGAAGACAGTGAATGTTCCTGAGTGGCAGAGTTACAGTTTTGACCTAAATATGCTTGAAAATCTATGGCAAGACCTGAAAATGGTCATCCAGCAATGATCAACAAACAATTCGACAGAGCTTGAATCATTTTTAAAAGAATAATGGGCAAGTGTTGCACAATCCAGGTGTGGAAAGCTCTTAGAGACATACCCAGTAAGACTGACAGCTGTGATCACTGCCAAAGGTGCTTCTATAAAGTATTGACTCAGGGGGTTTCATTTTCTTTTCTTTTCTTACAAATGTTATAATTCTTCTTCCACTTTGACATCAGGGAGTATTTTGTTCAGATCGTTGACAAAAAAAGGACAGATTCATTTTAATCCCACTTTCTAACACAACAAAATGTGGAGAAAGTCAACGGGTGTGAATGCTTTCTGAAAGCACTTCTTTCTGTCCCTAACACTAAAACTAAGACAGCAATCAAATTTAAACAAAACAGATTTCTAAACCAAATAAAAATGCGTAAATTGTATCTGAAGACTAACTGAAATTTAAACTGAATTCCAAATAAAAATGGTCAAAATAATAGAAATAAAAACAAATATAAAAACACTAAACTGTAATAACGGATGGGCCTTGAGAGGACAGACAGTGTAAGGAGCAGTGAATGTTGAAACAGCCTGTTCCAGTATGTTTGTGAGCAGTGAATGTTGAAACAGCCTGTTCCAGTATGTTTGTGAGCAGTGAATGTTGAAACAGCCTGTTCCAGTATGTTTGTGAGCAGTGAATGTTGAAACAGCCTGTTCCAGTATGTTTGTGAGCAGTGAATGTTGAAACAGCCTGTTCCAGTATGTTTGTGAGCAGTGAATGTTGAAACAGCCTGTTCCAGTATGTTTGTGAGCAGTGAATGTTGAAACAGCCTGTTCCAGTATGTTTGTGAGCAGTGAATGTTGAAACAGCCTGTTCCAGTATGTTTGTGAGCAGTGAATGTTGAAACAGCCTGTTCCAGTATGTTTGTGAGCAGTGAATGTTGAAACAGCCTGTTCCAGTATGTTTGTGAGCAGTGAATGTTGAAACAGCCTGTTCCAGTATGTTTGTGAGCAGTGAATGTTGAAACAGCCTGTTCCAGTATGTTTGTGAGCAGTGAATGTTGAAACAGCCTGTTCCAGTATGTTTGTGAGCAGTGAATGTTGAAACAGCCTGTTCCAGTATGTTTGTGAGCAGTGAATGTTGAAACAGCATGTTCCAGTATGTTTGTGAGCAGTGAATGTTGAAACAGCCTGTTCCAGTATGTTTGTGAGCAGTGAATGTTGAAACAGCCTGTTCCAGTATGTTTGTGAGCAGTGAATGTTGAAACAGCCTGTTCCAGTATGTTTGTGAGCAGTGAATGTTGAAACAGCCTGTTCCAGTATGTTTGTGAGCAGTGAATGTTGAAACAGCATGTTCCAGTATGTTTGTGAGCAGTGAATGTTGAAACAGCATGTTCCAGTATGTTTGTGAGCAGTGAATGTTGAAACAGCCTGTTCCAGTATGTTTGTGAGCAGTGAATGTTGAAACAGCCTGTTCCAGTATGTTTGTGAGCAGTGAATGTTGAAACAGCCTGTTCCAGTATGTTTGTGAGCAGTGAATGTTGAAACAGCCTGTTCCAGTATGTTTGTGAGCAGTGAATGTTGAAACAGCATGTTCCAGTATGTTTGTGAGCAGTGAATGTTGAAACAGCCTGTTCCAGTATGTTTGTGAGCAGTGAATGTTGAAACAGCCTGTTCCAGTATGTTTGTGAGCAGTGAATGTTGAAACAGCCTGTTCCAGTATGTTTGTGAGCAGTGAATGTTGAAACAGCCTGTTCCAGTATGTTTGTGAGCAGTGAATGTTGAAACAGCCTGTTCCAGTATGTTTGTGAGCAGTGAATGTTGAAACAGCATGTTCCAGTATGTTTGTGAGCAGTGAATGTTGAAACAGCATGTTCCAGTATGTTTGTGAGCAGTGAATGTTGAAACAGCCTGTTCCAGTATGTTTGTGAGCAGTGAATGTTGAAACAGCCTGTTCCAGTATGTTTGTGAGCAGTGAATGTTGAAACAGCCTGTTCCAGTATGTTTGTGAGCAGTGAATGTTGAAACAGCCTGTTCCAGTATGTTTGTGAGCAGTGAATGTTGAAACAGCATGTTCCAGTATGTTTGTGAGCAGTGAATGTTGAAACAGCCTGTTCCAGTATGTTTGTGAGCAGTGAATGTTGAAACAGCCTGTTCCAGTATGTTTGTGAGCAGTGAATGTTGAAACAGCCTGTTCCAGTATGTTTGTGAGCAGTGAATGTTGAAACAGCCTGTTCCAGTATGTTTGTGAGCAGTGAATGTTGAAACAGCCTGTTCCAGTATGTTTGTGAGCAGTGAATGTTGAAACAGCCTGTTCCAGTATGTTTGTGAGCAGTGAATGTTGAAACAGCCTGTTCCAGTATGTTTGTGAGCAGTGAATGTTGAAACAGCCTGTTCCAGTATGTTTGTGAGCAGTGAATGTTGAAACAGCCTGTTCCAGTATGTTTGTGAGCAGTGAATGTTGAAACAGCCTGTTCCAGTATGTTTGTGAGCAGTGAATGTTGAAACAGCCTGTTCCAGTATGTTTGTGAGCAGTGAATGTTGAAACAGCCTGTTCCAGTATGTTTGTGAGCAGTGAATGTTGAAACAGCCTGTTCCAGTATGTTTGTGAGCAGTGAATGTTGAAACAGCCTGTTCCAGTATGTTTGTGAGCAGTGAATGTTGAAACAGCCTGTTCCAGTATGTTTGTGAGCAGTGAATGTTGAAACAGCCTGTTCCAGTATGTTTGTGAGCAGTGAATGTTGAAACAGCCTGTTCCAGTATGTTTGTGAGCAGTGAATGTTGAAACAGCCTGTTCCAGTATGTTTGTGAGCAGTGAATGTTGAAACAGCATGTTCCAGTATGTTTGTGAGCAGTGAATGTTGAAACAGCCTGTTCCAGTATGTTTGTGAGCAGTGAATGTTGAAACAGCCTGTTCCAGTATGTTTGTGAGCAGTGAATGTTGAAACAGCCTGTTCCAGTATGTTTGTGAGCAGTGAATGTTGAAACAGCCTGTTCCAGTATGTTTTGTGAGCAGTGAATGTTGAAACAGCCTGTTCCAGTATGTTTGTGAGCAGTGAATGTTGAAACAGCATGTTCCAGTATGTTTGTGAGCAGTGAATGTTGAAACAGCCTGTTCCAGTATGTTTGTGAGCAGTGAATGTTGAAACAGCCTGTTCCAGTATGTTTGTGAGCAGTGAATGTTGAAACAGCCTGTTCCAGTATGTTTGTGAGCAGTGAATGTTGAAACAGCCTGTTCCAGTATGTTTGTGAGCAGTGAATGTTGAAACAGCCTGTTCCAGTATGTTTGTGAGCAGTGAATGTTGAAACAGCCTGTTCCAGTATGTTTGTGAGCAGTGAATGTTGAAACAGCCTGTTCCAGTATGTTTGTGAGCAGTGAATGTTGAAACAGCCTGTTCCAGTATGTTTGTGAGCAGTGAATGTTGAAACAGCCTGTTCCAGTATGTTTGTGAGCAGTGAATGTTGAAACAGCATGTTCCAGTATGTTTGTGAGCAGTGAATGTTGAAACAGCCTGTTCCAGTATGTTTGTGAGCAGTGAATGTTGAAACAGCCTGTTCCAGTATGTTTGTGAGCAGTGAATGTTGAAACAGCCTGTTCCAGTATGTTTGTGAGCAGTGAATGTTGAAACAGCCTGTTCCAGTATGTTTGTGAGCAGTGAATGTTGAAACAGCCTGTTCCAGTATGTTTGTGAGCAGTGAATGTTGAAACAGCCTGTTCCAGTATGTTTGTGAGCAGTGAATGTTGAAACAGCCTGTTCCAGTATGTTTGTGAGCAGTGAATGTTGAAACAGCCTGTTCCAGTATGTTTGTGAGCAGTGAATGTTGAAACAGCCTGTTCCAGTATGTTTGTGAGCAGTGAATGTTGAAACAGCCTGTTCCAGTATGTTTGTGAGCAGTGAATGTTGAAACAGCCTGTTCCAGTATGTTTGTGAGCAGTGAATGTTGAAACAGCCTGTTCCAGTATGTTTGTGAGCAGTGAATGTTGAAACAGCCTGTTCCAGTATGTTTGTGAGCAGTGAATGTTGAAACAGCCTGTTCCAGTATGTTTGTGAGCAGTGAATGTTGAAACAGCCTGTTCCAGTATGTTTGTGAGCAGTGAATGTTGAAACAGCCTGTTCCAGTATGTTTGTGAGCAGTGAATGTTGAAACAGCCTGTTCCAGTATGTTTGTGAGCAGTGAATGTTGAAACAGCCTGTTCCAGTATGTTTGTGAGCAGTGAATGTTGAAACAGCCTGTTCCAGTATGTTTGTGAGCAGTGAATGTTGAAACAGCCTGTTCCAGTATGTTTGTGAGCAGTGAATGTTGAAACAGCCTGTTCCAGTATGTTTGTGAGCAGTGAATGTTGAAACAGCCTGTTCCAGTATGTTTGTGAGCAGTGAATGTTGAAACAGCCTGTTCCAGTATGTTTGTGAGCAGTGAATGTTGAAACAGCCTGTTCCAGTATGTTTGTGAGCAGTGAATGTTGAAACAGCCTGTTCCAGTATGTTTGTGAGCAGTGAATGTTGAAACAGCCTGTTCCAGTATGTTTGTGAGCAGGAATGTTGAAGCTGTTCCAGTATGTTTGTGAGCAGGAATTGCAAGCCTGTTCCAGTATGTTTGTGAGCAGTGAATGTTGAAACAGCCTGTTCCAGTATGTTTGTGAGCAGTGAATGTTGAAACAGCCTGTTCCAGTATGTTTGTGAGCAGTGAATGTTGAAACAGCCTGTTCCAGTATGTTTGTGAGCAGTGAATGTTGAAACAGCCTGTTCCAGTATGTTTGTGAGCAGTGAATGTTGAAACAGCCTGTTCCAGTATGTTTGTGAGCAGTGAATGTTGAAACAGCCTGTTCCAGTATGTTTGTGAGCAGTGAATGTTGAAACAGCCTGTTCCAGTATGTTTGTGAGCAGTGAATGTTGAAACAGCCTGTTCCAGTATGTTTGTGAGCAGTGAATGTTGAAACAGCCTGTTCCAGTATGTTTGTGAGCAGTGAATGTTGAAACAGCCTGTTCCAGTATGTTTGAGCAGTGAATGTTGAAACAGCCTGTTCCAGTATGTTTGTGAGCAGTGAATGTTGAAACAGCCTGTTCCAGTATGTTTGTGAGCAGTGAATGTTGAAACAGCCTGTTCCAGTATGTTTGTGAGCAGTGAATGTTGAAACAGCCTGTTCCAGTATGTTGTGAGCAGTGAATGTTGAAACAGCCTGTTCCAGTATGTTTGTGAGCAGTGAATGTTGAAACAGCCTGTTCCAGTATGTTTGTGAGCAGTGAATGTTGAAACAGCCTGTTCCAGTATGTTTGTGAGCAGTGAATGTTGAAACAGCCTGTTCCAGTATGTTTGTGAGCAGTGAATGTTGAAACAGCCTGTTCCAGTATGTTTGTGAGCAGTGAATGTTGAAACAGCCTGTTCCAGTATGTTTGTGAGCAGTGAATGTTGAAACAGCCTGTTCCAGTATGTTTGTGAGCAGTGAATGTTGAAACAGCCTGTTCCAGTATGTTTGTGAGCAGTGAATGTTGAAACAGCCTGTTCCAGTATGTTTGTGAGCAGTGAATGTTGAAACAGCCTGTTCCAGTATGTTTGTGAGCAGTGAATGTTGAAACAGCCTGTTCCAGTATGTTTGTGAGCAGTGAATGTTGAAACAGCCTGTTCCAGTATGTTTGTGAGCAGTGAATGTTGAAACAGCTGTTCCAGTATGTTTGTGAGCAGTGAATGTTGAACAGCATGTTCCAGTATGTTGTGAGCAGTGAATGTTGAAACAGCCTGTTTCCAGTATGTTTGTGAGCAGTGAATGTTGAAACAGCCTGTTCCAGTATGTTTGTGAGCAGTGAATGTTGAAACAGCCTGTTCCAGTATGTTTGTGAGCAGTGAATGTTGAAACAGCCTGTTCCAGTATGTTTGTGAGCAGTGAATGTTGAAACAGCCTGTTCCAGTATGTTTGTGAGCAGTGAATGTTGAAACAGCCTGTTCCAGTATGTTTGTGAGCAGTGAATGTTGAAACAGCCTGTTCCAGTATGTTTGTGAGCAGTGAATGTTGAAACAGCCTGTTCCAGTATGTTTGTGAGCAGTGAATGTTGAAACAGCCTGTTCCAGTATGTTTTGTGAGCAGTGAATGTTGAAACAGCCTGTTCCAGTATGTTTGTGAGCAGTGAATGTTGAAACAGCCTGTTCCAGTATGTTTGTGAGCAGTGAATGTTGAAACAGCATGTTCCAGTATGTTTGTGAGCAGTGAATGTTGAAACAGCCTGTTCCAGTATGTTTGTGATGTGAGCAGTGAATGTTGAAACAGCCTGTTCCAGTATGTTTGTGAGCAGTGAATGTTGAAACAGCCTGTTCCAGTATGTTTGTGAGCAGTGAATGTTGAAACAGCCTGTCCAGTATGTTTGTGAGCAGTGAATGTTGAAACAGCATGTTCCAGTATGTTTGTGAGCAGTGAATGTTGAAACAGCATGTTCCAGTATGTTTGTGAGCAGTGAATGTTGAAACAGCCTGTTCCAGTATGTTTGTGAGCAGTGAATGTTGAAACAGCCTGTTCCAGTATGTTTGTGAGCAGTGAATGTTGAAACAGCCTGTTCCAGTATGTTTGTGAGCAGTGAATGTTGAAACAGCCTGTTCCAGTATGTTTGTGAGCAGTGAATGTTGAAACAGCATGTTCCAGTATGTTTGTGAGCAGTGAATGTTGAAACAGCCTGTTCCAGTATGTTTGTGAGCAGTGAATGTTGAAACAGCCTGTTCCAGTATGTTTGTGAGCAGTGAATGTTGAAACAGCCTGTTCCAGTATGTTTGTGAGCAGTGAATGTTGAAACAGCCTGTTCCAGTATGTTTGTGAGCAGTGAATGTTGAAACAGCCTGTTCCAGTATGTTTGTGAGCAGTGAATGTTGAAACAGCATGTTCCAGTATGTTTGTGAGCAGTGAATGTTGAAACAGCCTGTTCCAGTATGTTTGTGAGCAGTGAATGTTGAAACAGCCTGTTCCAGTATGTTTGTGAGCAGTGAATGTTGAAACAGCCTGTTCCAGTATGTTTGTGAGCAGTGAATGTTGAAACAGCATGTTCCAGTATGTTTGTGAGCAGTGAATGTTGAAACAGCATGTTCCAGTATGTTTGTGAGCAGTGAATGTTGAAACAGCCTGTTCCAGTATGTTTGTGAGCAGTGAATGTTGAAACAGCCTGTTCCAGTATGTTTGTGAGCAGTGAATGTTGAAACAGCCTGTTCCAGTATGTTTGTGAGCAGTGAATGTTGAAACAGCCTGTTCCAGTATGTTTGTGAGCAGTGAATGTTGAAACAGCATGTTCCAGTATGTTTGTGAGCAGTGAATGTTGAAACAGCCTGTTCCAGTATGTTTGTGAGCAGTGAATGTTGAAACAGCCTGTTCCAATATGTTTGTGAGCAGTGAATGTTGAAACAGCCTGTTCCAGTATGTTTGTGAGCAGTGAATGTTGAAACAACCTGTTCCAGTATGTTTGTGAGCAGTGAATGTTGAAACAGCATGTTCCAGTATGTTTGTGAGCAGTGAATGTTGAAACAGCATGTTCCAGTATGTTTGTGAGCAGTGAATGTTGAAACAGCATGTTCCAGTATGTTTGTGAGCAGTGAATGTTGAAACAGCCTGTTCCAGTATGTTTGTGAGCAGTGAATGTTGAAACAGCCTGTTCCAGTATGTTTGTGAGCAGTGAATGTTGAAACAGCCTGTTCCAGTATGTTTGTGAGCAGTGAATGTTGAAACAGCCTGTTCCAGTATGTTTGTGAGCAGTGAATGTTGAAACAGCATGTTCCAGTATGTTTGTGAGCAGTGAATGTTGAAACAGCCTGTTCCAGTATGTTTGTGAGCAGTGAATGTTGAAACAGCCTGTTCCAGTATGTTTGTGAGCAGTGAATGTTGAAACAGCCTGTTCCAGTATGTTTGTGAGCAGTGAATGTTGAAACAGCCTGTTCCAGTATGTTTGTGAGCAGTGAATGTTGAAACAGCCTGTTCCAGTATGTTTGTGAGCAGTGAATGTTGAAACAGCATGTTCCAGTATGTTTGTGAGCAGTGAATGTTGAAACAGCCTGTTCCAGTATGTTTGTGAGCAGTGAATGTTGAAACAGCCTGTTCCAGTATGTTTGTGAGCAGTGAATGTTGAAACAGCCTGTTCCAGTATGTTTGTGAGCAGTGAATGTTGAAACAGCATGTTCCAGTATGTTTGTGAGCAGTGAATGTTGAAACAGCATGTTCCAGTATGTTTGTGAGCAGTGAATGTTGAAACAGCATGTTCCAGTATGTTTGTGAGCAGTGAATGTTGAAACAGCCTGTTCCAGTATGTTTGTGAGCAGTGAATGTTGAAACAGCCTGTTCCAGTATGTTTGTGAGCAGTGAATGTTGAAACAGCCTGTTCCAGTATGTTTGTGAGCAGTGAATGTTGAAACAGCCTGTTCCAGTATGTTTGTGAGCAGTGAATGTTGAAACAGCATGTTCCAGTATGTTTGTGAGCAGTGAATGTTGAAACAGCCTGTTCCAGTATGTTTGTGAGCAGTGAATGTTGAAACAGCCTGTTCCAGTATGTTTGTGAGCAGTGAATGTTGAAACAGCCTGTTCCAGTATGTTTGTGAGCAGTGAATGTTGAAACAACCTGTTCCAGTATGTTTGTGAGCAGTGAATGTTGAAACAGCATGTTCCAGTATGTTTGTGAGCAGTGAATGTTGAAACAGCATGTTCCAGTATGTTTGTGAGCAGTGAATGTTGAAACAGCCTGTTCCAGTATGTTTGTGAGCAGTGAATGTTGAAACAGCCTGTTCCAGTATGTTTGTGAGCAGTGAATGTTGAAACAGCCTGTTCCAGTATGTTTGTGAGCAGTGAATGTTGAAACAGCCTGTTCCAGTATATTTGTGAGCAGTGAATGTTGAAACAGCCTGTTCCAGTATGTTTGTGAGCAGTGAATGTTGAAACAGCCTGTTCCAGTATGTTTGTGAGCAGTGAATGTTGAAACAGCCTGTTCCAGTATGTTTGTGAGCAGTGAATGTTGAAACAGCATGTTCCAGTATGTTTGTGAGCAGTGAATGTTGAAACAGCCTGTTCCAGTATGTTTGTGAGCAGTGAATGTTGAAACAGCCTGTTCCAGTATGTTTGTGAGCAGTGAATGTTGAAACAGCCTGTTCCAGTATGTTTGTGAGCAGTGAATGTTGAAACAGCATGTTCCAGTATGTTTGTGAGCAGTGAATGTTGAAACAGCCTGTTCCAGTATGTTTGTGAGCAGTGAATGTTGAAACAGCCTGTTCCAGTATGTTTGTGAGCAGTGAATGTTGAAACAGCCTGTTCCAGTATGTTTGTGAGCAGTGAATGTTGAAACAGCCTGTTCCAGTATGTTTGTGAGCAGTGAATGTTGAAACAGCCTGTTCCAGTATGTTTGTGAGCAGTGAATGTTGAAACAGCCTGTTCCAGTATGTTTGTGAGCAGTGAATGTTGAAACAGCCTGTTCCAGTATGTTTGTGAGCAGTGAATGTTGAAACAGCCTGTTCCAGTATGTTTGTGAGCAGTGAATGTTGAAACAGCCTGTTCCAGTATGTTTGTGAGCAGTGAATGTTGAAACAGCCTGTTCCAGTATGTTTGTGAGCAGTGAATGTTGAAACAGCATGTTCCAGTATGTTTGTGAGCAGTGAATGTTGAAACAGCCTGTTCCAGTATGTTTGTGAGCAGTGAATGTTGAAACAGCCTGTTCCAGTATGTTTGTGAGCAGTGAATGTTGAAACAGCCTGTTCCAGTATGTTTGTGAGCAGTGAATGTTGAAACAGCATGTTCCAGTATGTTTGTGAGCAGTGAATGTTGAAACAGCCTGTTCCAGTATGTTTGTGAGCAGTGAATGTTGAAACAGCCTGTTCCAGTATGTTTGTGAGCAGTGAATGTTGAAACAGCCTGTTCCAGTATGTTTGTGAGCAGTGAATGTTGAAACAGCCTGTTCCAGTATGTTTGTGAGCAGTGAATGTTGAAACAGCCTGTTCCAGTATGTTTGTGAGCAGTGAATGTTGAAACAGCCTGTTCCAGTATGTTTGTGAGCAGTGAATGTTGAAACAGCCTGTTCCAGTATGTTTGTGAGCAGTGAATGTTGAAACAGCATGTTCCAGTATGTTTGTGAGCAGTGAATGTTGAAACAGCCTGTTCCAGTATGTTTGTGAGCAGTGAATGTTGAAACAGCCTGTTCCAGTATGTTTGTGAGCAGTGAATGTTGAAACAGCCTGTTCCAGTATGTTTGTGAGCAGTGAATGTTGAAACAGCATGTTCCAGTATGTTTGTGAGCAGTGAATGTTGAAACAGCCTGTTCCAGTATGTTTGTGAGCAGTGAATGTTGAAACAGCCTGTTCCAGTATGTTTGTGAGCAGTGAATGTTGAAACAGCCTGTTCCAGTATGTTTGTGAGCAGGGAATGTTGAAACAGCATGTTCCAGTATGTTTGTGAGCAGTGAATGTTGAAACTACATGTTCCAGTATGTTTGTGAGCAGTGAATGTTGAAACAGCATGTTCCAGTATGTTTGTGAGCAGTGAATGTTGAAACAGCATGTTCCAGTATGTTTGTGAGCAGTGAATGTTGAAACAGCATGTTCCAGTATGTTTGTGAGCAGTGAATGTCAGTGAACATAGTATCTCTGTGTTGTGAATGTGTGTTTCTCACCATTCTCACCATATTCCCTATATAGTATATAGTGTTTTATAACTTGTTAGTGCGTGTGGTGTTTGTTGCCTTAATGACAACATGTCATGTGGGTGTCATTGAAAAAGTATGTGTCCCACAATACAAAACATGACCTTATCTGTTGTAACAGTGACATGTCTGGACAAGACTATAAACTTGAAATATAATTCAACCATGTCTGTTTGATTGAGCAGTTGTGTTGTGTAATTTGTCATCCTCCGTATCTCCAACAAAGAGGTCAATTCCTCCAGCAGCTTTAGAATAGAATTGAATAAATATAATAATATACTCTATCCTATCATCATCGTTCGTCTCCAACAAAGAGGTCGATTCCTCCAGCAGCTTTGATCTTCTCCGAGAAGGAATCACACTCCTCTATGAGGTTGGCAGCGTACTCATCCAGAATATGGGTGGATCCAGATTTGATGTCAATGTGCTTAAAGAAATTATTCCAGATGAAGGAATGGTAGCTCTCTGGGTGATTCCTAGGAATACCTGCATAGTTCGTTGAGAATGTACATTTTTGTCAGCGGGGATGGTCGATTTCGGCCGTAGATCTCCATGGTATTTACCTGGATGTTATTAGGAGAGGTTCAGCGGATACTAAAACACACCTTTTGTAATGGTGACAAAGGGCTTTACAGAGAAACACTCATCTGTTTCATCAGCTGTCTTGGTGGCTGGTCTCAGACAATTCCGCAGGTGAAGTAGCAGGATGTGGAGGTTCTGGGCTGGTGTGGTTACACGTGGTCTGCGGATGTGAGGCCGGTTGGACATACTGTCAAATTCTCTAAAATGACATTTAGACTTACACTTAGGCTTATGGTAGGCAAATGAACATTACATTCTCTGGCAACAGCTCTGATGGACATTCCTGCAGTCAGCATGTTAATTGCACGTTCCTTCAAAACTTGAGACATCTGTGGCATTGTGTTGTGTGACAAAACTTCACATTTTAGAGTGGCCATTTATTGTCCCCGGCACATGGTGCACCTGTGCAATGATAATGCAGTTTAATCAGCTTCTTGATGTGCCATACTTGTCAGGTGAATGGATTATCTTGGCAAATGAGAAATGCTAACTAACAGGGATCTAAACAAATTTTTGCACAAAATTAGAGTAATAAGCTTTTCGTGATCTTTCCGGGATCTTTAATTTCAGCTCATGAAAGATGGGACCAACGCTTAACATGTTGAAAAAAATCTAGTTTCTATTTTCAATTGACGTAACTTTAAACAATATTGATTTTCGATCTGAAAAACGTAATGTAACAGCCAAGTAACATTTCTCCAGGTTTACTTTTATTTAGAAAATTAGCACTATGATCACATGACCTCAATGTCGCTAGTTTCACAATGCTATTTCCTACGTCTCCTGAGACGGGTTGCACCAGTTGGGCGTAAAACAATTGGTTTTAAATGCTTGGTCGGGCGTAAGCTACTGGTTTTGGAATCATAATTTACACCTTTTACGCGATGGCAGACAAAGAAGAGGACACAACCCGTGTCTGTGACCAGTGGTGAGATAATTAAACATTTTAATATGTAAAACGTCCAAAAGAAAGCATCAAAGTAACAGTGGATATTCTTCAGCATGAACTGGTAGAATATATGCCTTAGTTTGTTGAGAGAGACTGTTCACTTCATAATAAGATACATTGTCAATAATATTCACTGGGCTGCCACAATTTCAGCTTTACAAGAGGCATTTCAGTCAATACATGGAATCATAGTCTAGAATCTTTGAAAGGGAAAGTGCAAGTTGTCGAAAATATAAATAATCAAGTAAAGTACAGATACCCCAAAAAACAACTTAAAGTACTACTTTCAAGTATTTTTACTTCAGTACTTTAAACCACTGCCCACTCAGGTCAGTGGTCTTGTGGTGCCTCTAACACTTCTCCTGTGCTCGTGTTCAACTGTCAGTCACAAGGAGGTGGCTGTGTCCAACTTTGCCTTGCACGAGTCCCACTGCCAGCGGTTCCTGTGCCTGTGTCCAGACTGTGATGAGCCGGTTCCCAGACAGCTTTTGGAGCAGCATCATCAGGACCAACACACCCAGGTAAACCACTCTGCTGTAATGAAACCAGGATCACTTCCAAATACTTGAATAGATGTTGAGAGATAAAGGGCCCAATTGTATATGTTCGATATATTGACGTTTCATCACTCCCACAGGTGAAATGCACCAAGTGCAACAAAAAGGTGGAGCGTTGCCAGCTACTGGACCATGAGGTGAGACTGCTCAACGGTCACCCGCATTGCCACACACACACACACACACACACACACACACACACACACACACACACACACACACACACACCATGGCGATGCCGTTTCAGTGAATGGATTGGAATGAGTTCCTCTGCATGATCGTCATAATCAAACTGTAATTGATACAGGTGTATAATAACGATTGTTATAAAGAATGAATCACCCCCCCCACCCACCCCCCCTCAGTCGGACGAGTGTAAGGAAAGGCTGCAGTGCTGTGAGTTCTGCCAGCTGGAGCTGCGGCTGTCGGCCATGGCGGAGCACAGCGTGGCGTGTGGCAGTCGCACCGAGCGCTGCTCCGACTGCGGATGCTACGTCACTCTGAGGGACCAGCCGGAGCATGCCCAGATCTGCCCTGACCTCTATGTTCCCGATAACCCCTCCCCACCATCCTCCAACGGTGAGGCTACCCCCACACTTCAGTTTAAGTTGATTTGCCATATGTAATATTCAACCCATTGGAAAATGGAAATCGTAATCACTATCCAGTCAGATGAGTTTGATATGATGGTGTTCAATGTTGTGTAATATTCAAACTAATGTGGTGTTTTCTGGATGCAGGCAGGCGAACAGCAGTGGTTTGCAGGAGCTGTATGAGGTCTTTCCCATTGGAGGAGATGGCAGAACATCAGGTATGTTCTTATTCAACAGCATGAACCCAAGTCATCATCATCAGATCATTCCTCCTTGTTTTGCCACCTATATTAAGCCTACTTCTGGGACAAACAAGTATTCTCAATGCAGATTCTCCATGGAAAGAGCTTTGTGTTTAAATTACTTGTTCAAATCTCTTCCCCAACTGCTAGCTGTGGTGTGACCACACATCAGAGGAGGCTGAACAGGAACAGCCCAGTCCTCTTTTGACCAATTCTATGAAGTCCGCATTGTTCTCAGCCCAAGGCAGGAGGCAAGAGGGGAGAGAGGGGAATATTGACCAGATCAGCACCTGTCCCCACTGTCACCTGGCTCTCCCCGTAGTCACACTACGATGGCATGAGGTACAGCGCTGTCCCAAAAACACAGTAGCCTTCTGGGTTGGGTCAATTCCATTTCAATTCAGTCTCCAACCCTGGAATTGACCCAAACCCTGGTCCCCTTTTTAATCATTTGGAGTGATGAAAAAGAGACAAACTAACTGGGTCTTTTGTTTCTTCTTTCAGACTAAATGTCAAATCCATGTCAACTTGAAATGAGAAACGTGCTCAGAACTTCTGAAGGATCACTCCATGGTGAATTGGTGTAGTGGTTGACAAATTATTAATAACACAATGAACAAGGTTAGTCGTGATTTATTTGAGCAAATCGCAAGTTATTTTTAGCCGAAAATTTGTATTTCAGAGGCAGTTGAGTTATTTCTGGTGACTGGATGGGTTGGGGGTAACAGTAAGAGATTAGGACTTATTATATTAGTCAGGATTCTTCTCTACAAGAGAACAAGTGTCCTATTCTATGATTGTTGTATAATACATTGTTTACAACTGAAATGCAGTATGTTCTGAAAATGGGAATGTTTTCTCCGTCATTGAACTCATCAAAATTTGTACATTTTAATATTTGTTTACTAATGTACATAACTGATTTACAATCAAATGTTTTGCTGTACGCACACTTAAGGATATTATATTTTTTGTTAATAATGGATCCAAATACTGGTTTTATCTTCTCCTATTGTGATGTCACAAGGTGTCTCTTTGGTTTCATGGTGACAACAATAAAAGCTGTGAAGGTTCCAGAGCTTCAGTTTTGGTGTCTCGTCATTTCCAGGTGACAACTGGGACACATTGATGGCCACCCAACGGACACGTGTCAATGTGTCCTCTGCTTCGCTGTAGTCCAAGTGAACCCCAGAGTCACATAGAATACATTTCAGACTACAGGGAGAACTATTTCTTTACATTTGGTGGATGAATCTGAGAGACGTGAGTGGTTGGGCAAAACTTTTCCTTGTAAATGAATTACTCCGAGGATCCAGAGGAACAGCTCTCGGAGGATGAAAATGAAGAAGAAGAGGGGGGGGAGGATGAAGGAATAGAGATAATGGATGAGGAGGAGGAGGAAGAAGGCGAGGCGGAGGAAAATGAGGAGCCTAAACTGGGCTGGGCTAACCTCCCGGACGTGTGTCTGCGGCAGGTGTTCTGGTGGCTGCATGACCGTGACCGTGTCAAGGCGGCCCTGGTGTGTCTCCACTGGCACCACGTCATGCGCTCGCCCTCTCTCTGGAGGGTTCGAACCTTCAACTTCTCCGGCCGCATCTCCAGAACCCGCCGCTCGGAGCTGGAGACGGCCGTGTGTTACGCCAAGACCTACGGCGCTTACCTGGAGGATCTGGAGATCCGTTTCTCCCACCCCCTCAACTCTCTGGTGTCCCGGCGCTTCCAGCAGACGCTGAGGACCTTCCTCGCCGCGCTGCGTAAAACCAGAGGCGGACTACGCCGCCTAACTGTCAACCACATGGAGCTGGACCGCGCCGCCTGGTGCCGCAGCGTACGCAAGGCGCTGGTGCGCAGCCTCACCTTCTACCTGCGCCGCGAGAGCTCCCGCCTGGGCTACTTGAGCCTGCGAGGGGCCCGCCTCAACCTGCCCCAGGGCCTGGAGGTGCTGGAGGCCGTGGCTGCATCTCAGCAGCACATCCACCTGGGCCGCCGGCCCGGCATCACCCACCTCAACCTGGAGGACTTCTTCTCACAGCCGCTGGCCGTCTTCATCAGCCCCGCCTTCCCCCAGGTCATGAACCGCTTCCAGGGCCTCTGCACCCTGACCCTCAACTACAGCTGCCTGTCGGACGAGCTGCTGGCGGCCCTGTCCGCGGCGTGTAGGAGCCTGGACGGGGGAGGGTCCCTGCAGACGTTCACCATACGATGCCATATCCACGAGCCCCACATCCAGGTGGTCTGGGGGGATGCCTGGTCCCATCTGGCCCAGCGTTGTCCCGACCTCCGTGTGCATATCACAGTGGAGCGGATCCTCGACATGGACAAGCTGGGGAGGATTCTGCTCAGAGAGATCCCACTGCGCTCGCTCAGTCTCACCAGTTGCTACTTCAGTGAACAGGACTGGAGTGTCAAGCCTGCCCTTACCAACCTAGTGCCCTACTACAGGAGCTGTTTACAGGTGAGGATTGGTTTCTCTACCCGGCAATACACAGTAGCAGTCAGCTATGGAGCGATGATGGCACCATTTAGGCTACTGGTTGGTGTGGCGAATAAGTCTGCACAGTATGTGTAGTGTATAAAGTGTTTTTTCATGTTCGTACATTGTCTTTTTATATCCATGCATTTCAGACAGATTAAGCCTAGTCCTGGACTAAGGGAATCTCCATTGAGAATGTGTTTTAGTCCTGGACTAAGGGAATCTCCATTGAGAATGTGTTTTAGTCCTGGACTAAGAGAATCTCCATTGAGAATGTGTTTTAGTCCTGGACTAAGAGAATCTCCATTGAGAATGTGTTTTAGTCCTGGACTAAGAGAATCTCCATTGAGAATGTGTTTTAGTCCTGGACTAAGGGAATCTCCATTGAGAATGTGTTTTAGTCCTGGACTAAGAGAATCTCCATTGAGAATGTGTTTTAGTCCAGGACAAGGCTTAATCTATGTCAGGGAAACCATCCCCAAGGACTGCATTCAATCGGTATTGCAGAAGTATCGCGTAAAATGTACATTTTAAAGCTAATGTTGCCGCGTTTGTGGAGACTGCGTTCACAGTAAACACTGCATACGTCAGCTCAATCGGAAACAACCTTTACATTGTTATGCAGATCTTCCGCGATACGGAATGAATCCACGGAATGAATGAACTGTCAATAGGAAGTCGGTGGAGCTCATACTTTAACAAGAAACATGACTCCATTCTTGAAGTGTCGTGAATCTCTCTCCACCCCATTCCGTGGGTTAGAAACTGACCCTGGACCTGAACAACAGCCACGAGTCTGTGGACGAGGAGCTGCTGGAGGTGGTGCTGCTGTGCAGCCAGCTGGTCTACATGAAGGTCTGGGCATTCCTGGACATCAGCTTCCTGGACCGGCTGCTGCAGAAACGCCTGGAAAAGAAGATCATCCTAAGGACCATCAAGGTGAGCCAGAGCTCTGGGAGCCTACCAACCTGCGCACCAATCTATGTCCTGGCATTGAAGCAATTTACTGACACAAGCTCCACACACTAGCCTGCTGTGTTCTCCTGCCCAGTGAACAGGGATATTGCAGGCATTTTAAAGTCTGTTTGGGTCATAAATGAAACAGCCTTCAGCTGGGCAGTCATCTTTGTCAGTTCTTAAAGGGGCAGGTCCCATTTTCCTTCCTCTACTACTGATGACACTTCATGTGCTGTACCTAGCTATAGCAATGTGCATTACTGTATTATGTGAGCAATATACTGTCTGGTTTATAATCTGCTTGTGTTTGTGTCCCAGGTGCGGATCTACATCAACAAATATGAGACTCAGGACGAGGATGAGCAGCTGGAGGAGGTGTACTCTCGCTACAGACAACTCATCAACTCCGAGCTCCATTACTTTGCCATCTCCTACCCCATGCTCTGACTCCTGCCTGACAGACACGTGGGTCCATAAAGAAAGCATTTTTTTTTTGTATATTAGCACCAGTTAAAGGAAGAGGAGGAAGGAACTACAATTTGATGCACAATCATGATGGGTCTGGCAAATACACACACTCTCTTTCACACACACACACACACCGCCATCGCTGTAAATAAACACACGCTCCACAACTCTGATCTTGCTTTTCTTCAAACCCAAATATTGTATTAAAATTGATGCAAACAATACAAGCACTCCAACTTTCCATCACAATGTATACCTCATATTTTATTTATCAGTCAAATGTAAAATGCTGGCCTGGGTATGTCAGCATAATCTAAAGAGCCCCACTGTGGCCATGGTCTAGGCTTGTCCCAGATCTGTTGATGCAAGACAGCACAAAGAGATCAGGGAGCAGGCTTGTCATGGTGGGAGTGGTATTCAGAAGCTGTGGATGGAGATGGGCTGGCGGAGCTGGGTGCAGATGACCTCGTCGATGTAGAGAGAGTGGGACTTGACCTGGATCTCCTCTTCCAGGATCAGCTGGGAGCGGGTCAGGGCCAGCAGCTCCATCTCCGACTGGGCCTGGGCCTCTCGCAGTCTGGGGGGGTCACAGGGTCGACACAGGACAATGGGAGACTACTACAACTCATGGCAAATAGGCGAAACATTCAATATGTCATTCACATAATACGCTCGGGAAAAGTCTCTTAAACAGAGATGCTGTATCTACTAAACAAAAAGACTTGAAATGAAAGCTGTGATATCCTGTTTGAATAACAAAACCATGAGTGTAGAGAATCACTGATCACTGGGTTGTGTCAGGATAACTAATCTTATACTTCGTACAGAGCTAAAACATGACTGTAAAGTACTACAAAATAGCTTGACTTGTAGTTGAAGTGAAAATAGTGGCCAGAAATCCTAGATAGGTTAGAAGAGATCAGTAGGAAGAGTTAGGTACAGTAGACAGGAAAGTGGAGTGCATCGTCACCTCTTGATGTGTGCAGTGAGCTCCTGGACCTCTGAGAGCAGGCGGACCTGGGCCGGGTCATGGCAGAGCTCGATGCTGGGTCTCTGGCTGCGGGCGGACAGCCGCGTCTGGGCCACCTTCAGGGGACCTGCTTTGTCGTCGATGGCCACGCGCAGGGCCTCCAGGTTACACTCCTGGCTGGCCACCTCTGACAGAACCTTTTAAGGGGGAAAGGAGGGAAATCATTCCAGTAACTAATCATAGGGGGAATCATTCCAGTAACTAATCATAGAGGGAATCATTCCAGTAACTAATCATAGAGGGAATCATTCCAGTAACTAATCATAGAGGGAATCATTCCAGTAACTAATCATAGAGGGAATCATTCCAGTAACTAATCATAGAGGGAACCATTCTAGTAACTAATCATAGAGGGAACCATTCTAGTAACTAATCATAGAGGGAATCATTCTAGTAACTAATCATAGAGGGAATCATTCCAGTAACTAATCATAGAGGGAATCATTCCAGTAACTAATCATAGAGGGAATCATTCCAGTAACTAATCATAGGGGGAATCATTCCAGTAACTAATCATAGGGGGAATCATTCCAGTAACTAATCATAGGGGGAATCATTCCAGTAACTAATCATAGGGGGAATCATTCCAGTAACTAATCATAGGGGGAATCATTCCAGTAACTAATCATAGGGGGAATCATTCCAGTAACTAATCATAGGGGGAATCATTCCAGTAACTAATCTTAGGGGGAATCATTCCAGTAACTAATCATAGGGGGAATCATTCCAGTAACTAATCATAGGGGGAATCATTCCAGTAACTAATCATAGGGGGAATCATTCCAGTAACTAATCATGGGGGGAATCATTCCAGTAACTAATCATAGAGGGAATCATTCCAGTAACTAATCATAGAGGGAATCATTCCAGTAACTAATCATAGGGGGAATCATTCCAGTAACTAATCATAGGGGGAATCATTCCAGTAATTCATCATAGGGGGAATCATTCCAGTAACTAATCATAGGGGGAATCATCCCAGTAACTAATCATAGGGGGAATCATTCTAGTAACTAATCATCGGGGGGATCATTCCAGTAACTAATCCCAGGGTGACATGTAACTGAGTGGTTAAGAGTGTTTGGCCAGTAACTGAAAGGACGCTGGTTCAAAACCTTGAGCTGACTAGGTTTAAAAATCTGCCGACGTGCCCTTGAGCAAGACGTGTAACCCTAATTGCGCCAGTACGTCGTTCAGGATAAGACCGTCTGCTAAATGACTGTAATTTAAAATGTGTGGGAATTGCTTCAGTAACTAATCATAGGGGGGGGAATGGCTTGGGTTAAGCATATAAACACTTTTTCACATTCCTGCTTACCTTTACCAAGTGGTCCTCTAGTTGTCCTTTGGCTGCCTTGGTCTCCTGGACCTGCAGCCGGAGGGCAGTGCCCATAGCCTTGTGCTGCCTGCGCATGTCAGCAGCCGTCTGCTCCAGGAGGCTGTCCACCAGAGCCCTCAGCGACAGGGAGTTGTTCTTCTCGCGCTCTGCTTTGAGGATGTTGATGTTGGAGAAGGTCTCCCACTCCTCTGGTGTCACAGTGGCACTAGGATTGGAGGGATTAAATGTTGTATGTTTTTTGTTCAGCGTGTCATGAAAGGACGGCAGGTTAACCCGGCTGTACCTCAACCGGCCGTGATTGGGAGTCCCATAGGGTGGCGCACAATTGGCCCAGCGTCGTTAGGGTTTGGCCGGGGTAGGCCGTCATTGTAAATAAGAATTTGTTCTTAACCGACTTGCCTAGTTAAATAAAGGTAAAATAAAAAATTTTAACCGGTAGAAAAGGTTTAGATAAGTAGGGTGGTTAGAGGAGGTATTACACTGACCTCTGCTGGCTGAAGGGAATAATGCTTCTAATGGACCTACTGTATGCAGAATGCCCCAACTATCCATTACAAAGCACTGTGACAGGCCTTCTATTTCTATCTGTAGAATTAGGACTTTTGCTGCAGGTGAGGCTGCATTCCTGGTGAAGATTAAGGGATGATCTTTTGTTTCATTGTATTTCCTACTGCCCCACATTGCACAAACACAAAGCGTCAGCGTTTTACCCTGGTGCTGCGAGCGATGTCTGACTTGTCGCGTTGTCAATATTCGGGGAGGTGCTTGTGAGGATGGAGCAGAAACCATCAATCTGCTCTGCTTGGAACTTGTCCCGTAGGTCCTTCTCTAGGTAGTACTTTGCAGAGCGGTTCAGTCTGGAGCCAGAACAGAAAAATAATGAGATAATGAGACTTGATCGTGTGTGTGTGATGAACCACTTCCTCCCCTCACCCACCTGATCTGTTCATTGGTCTGCTCCAGGGTGCGGTTCAGCAGGGATGCCACTCCCTCGATCACCTCCCTTTCCTTCATCAGTTCCCGCTCCACGTCGTCATGTACCAGGTCAATGGAAACACGCCTCTGCCTGAAACACACATGGAGACAGATGGTCACTTAAGGCAAAAATCAAAAGTAGGGTATAACGCGAAGGTCTAGGGAAAGGGGGATACCTAGTCAGTTGTACAACTGAATGCATTGAACAGAAATGTGTCTTCCGCATATAACCCAACCCCTCTGAATTAGAGAGGTGCTGGGGACTGCCTTAATCAACATCCATGTCATAGGCGCCTGGGGAACAGTGGGTTAACTGTCTTGCTCAGGGGCAGAAAGACAGGTTTTTACCATGTCAGCTCAGGGATTCAATCCAGCAACATCTCGGTTACTGTGTCCCAACACTCCTACCCACCAAGCTACCGAAAGTTTGTGAATTTAAATCTCATCATGGATAACTTTAGCATTTTCGCTAATAATCAACTTTTCAACTACTTACAACTTTTTAGCTACTTTGCAACTACTTAGCATCTTAGCTAACCCTTTCCTTAACCAATCTCCTAAACCTAACCCCAACCCCTAGCCTAAACCTAAAGTTAGCCACCTAGCCAGAATTTGTAACATATCATACATTAAAAAAAATTGTAACACTGTACGTTTAGCAAATTCATTACATTTTGTACATTTTACAAATTGGTAACATATAATATGAATTGTAATTCGTAACATATCAAACAAAATGGGTGATGCACATCCACAAATTAATACATACCATATGAAACGTAACATATCATACTAAATGGAATCCCTAGAATTTACATACAGCATAACACGAAATGCTCTGATACCAGGTTGCACGACAACTGAAGGATCTCCTTATGTATCTGTTGGTCTTAGTCTGGTGACTCTAGGTCCCTGTTGGAACAGTGAGAAGACTCCTTCCCACCTATTTGTGTATCACTGCATTTTCCAACTGACTGATTGGGAGTTTACTCCTCACCGTTCAGTCAGGCACTGCAGGGCAACTCTGAGGGGCTCGGCACAGCTCTCCAAGGCTCTCTCCACCCGGCTTTTATAGGATATCAGCACCTCAATCTCCTGGACAACCTCTTCCAACTTCTGGTCCAGCTCTGTCCTCCAGAATTTGATGTCATGGATTCTCTGCTCTGAACACAGAGATAGGATGGTAAGAATGGTGTAAGGTTGGGTATTATCAGAGGTTGTCATGTAATGTATGTGTCATTACAAAGTGGAACAGACAAACCATTCGTTTGCAGTGATGGATCAACCACTACTTTGACAGAAACAGATGATGTTATCACCTCTTCTAATTGATGTAATCTTACCCAGTCTCTTGTTGGCATCCTGTTGCATGCGTTTGGCTGCCATGCCACTCTCCTCTATCAGCCTCTTACTCTCAGCCGTGAGTCGCACAGAGCGTGAACGCTCAGCCTCCGCATTCCCATAATGTATTTGGTTTACAAGCCTCCATTCTGGTGGCAGGAACTTGGGCGGAGGGTCCATCAACCTAGACATTTCTCCACTGCAATTCTCTCAGTCTGGAAGGGGGGGAAAACAATCATCTTTCCTTTCAATAAAGAAACAACATCACAAATGTCACTCAATAAGGTAGATTAATAAGGCAGATCATGTTTTACCAAAACTAGTAAATAGCCTGGCAAACTACCAACTAAATAGCAATTAGCTACAGTAGCTAACTATGATGGGCATTTATTTTATTTGACTCGCTACAGTAATGTTAGCACGCTAGCTAGCTAGCAAGTTGTCATATAAACTTGAGCAAACTAGCTAACAAACATGGCTTGCAAAATGTCAGTAAAATATAAGTTGCGAGCTAAATCTCTCTTCTTACCATACCTTTACTGTGCGGTGTGAAACACTGGTTCGTGTCAAAAGTTGCAACAATGTTGCCCGTCTTGTCTGCAATGAATGAACTCAAGGACAGGTTGTAAACAAACGGTTGCTAGGTCAACGCAGGACGTCGTAATCTGGGCGGAGCTATCAATCGCGGGAAACTTAAAAGGGCAGCGGAGGGATCAGATCTGTGTGAGGCAATTTGCTAGCTAACGTTAGCTTATCTTAGCAACGATGTCATCCAGCAACAAAAACAAGGACAACTTCGTCGACAAGACAGGTGGAAGGCTGTGTTGCTCCAAAAATGATATGAAGATCAGTAAACTCAGAAAGGAGAATGCATATCTCAGGAAGTCATTGGATGAGCTGTCTCCTCAGAAAGGAGAACGATCAGATTCTGGAAATAACAAGCTTTTATTAGAGAAAATCCTGTCACTGGAGACTCTACGGGAGAAGAACGCTCAGCAGCTGCTGGCCAGAGACCAGGAAATCTGCTCTCTTTGGCAGCAGGCCCATGCGGCAGAAGGTGAGACAGTGGCCGGTCTGCAGGCCCAGATAGACCACTATGTCAGGGAGGCCGACCAGAGAAAAAAACTCTTCCAGTCACTCCAAGCCGAGACAGAGGACGTTAAGAACAAGCTGGTGTCCGTGTCTGCTAAGTGCCAGGAACTGGATAGTAGACCTGGCGCTGAGCAGCAGAGCTGCCCATCAGATGGACAGGTGCTCACCACCAGTACTGCAATGAGCCACGACCACCTCACAGATGCCCTGGAAAAGAACCAGCAGTGGCTGGCCTACGACCAGCAGAGAGAGGCGTATGTGAAGGTGGTGTTGGCCCGGGTGTTTGGGCTGGAACAGCAGTTGAACCAGGCCAAGCAGGCCCTCGCACAGCAGCATAAAGACGCCCACTCAGAAGAGAGGTCAGTGCAGATACAGAAGCACTATGAGAAATTGTTACTGACGACCAAGAGGGAGCTGGAAACTCAGAGAGAGCAGGTCAACACAGCCCAGAGACAACTGTCTGAGCTGCAGTGTAGGTATGAGGAGAAGCAGAGAGAGGTGGGAGAGGTGAGGCAGCAGTTCCAGGAGGAGAGGCTGAGTATCTGGCAGAGTGTCCAGAAGGAGAAGCGTCGCTCTGGGGACAGAGAGGGCCATCTGTGGGATGACATGGAAGAGCTCCAGGCTAGACTAAAGGAAAAGGAGACCAGGTCTGCTGAGCTCCTAGTACAGGTGAATCTACTGCAGAAATCCCTACTGAGCCTGCATGAGGAGCAGAAACGCGTCACAATTCTGGAACAGCAGATCCAGGTGTCCGCCAAAGATCTGGAGGATGAGAAGCGAGAGTGTCAGTATTTACAACAACAGCTCCACAAGGTGTTGAAGGAGTTACGCAAGGCAAAGGACCACGTTGCCAAACTCGAGTCAGAGAAGGGGCAGAGGGAGTTGTCCCGCCTGTACGAGGCCAGCGCTCACTGCAGACCCCCAGCACCCCTGAAGCGCTCCAAAGAGAGCGTCACCTCCCACTCTCAGGTCCCCAAGCTGCTAGACGAGAGCTTCTTAGAGTGCCCCAGCTGCCAAGCCCAGTATCCCACCAGGCACCACCGAGAGCTGCTGGCCCACCTCGAGCACTGTCTGTAAACACTGGCTGGGCTGTACAGGGCTGGCTGGAAGCATAGAAGTAGGCCTAGATCTATCCAATCGATTTAGAATCTAGTCCTATTTTTATGGCTGGGAGTACCCGCCCCGATAAGGAAGTCTGGAATAGGCTCGGGGGAACATTTTATCATTCTAAAACGCACTAAACTTCCCTTTTCAAAATGTTATAGCTGGTGCAAACGCCAGCTGCAATGCCATGGTTACTTTGTGCACTGCGTCTGTGTGTTGAGCAGAGTCAAATGTAATTCCTCCATGTGTACTGTATGTACCTTGGTCCTGGATTGCTACTGGATCAGATTGGGGATCAAACTGGAAATAGCGCTTACTGTATACTGTAAGGAACGCTGCTTCAAGCCAGTGAGTGTATGTTATAAAGCCCTTTATAACTGTTAAACTTGTTTACTCACTCAACCTTTTAATTTTTTGGACATGTTTTTCTCTCTTTGACTAAAGTGTAAATCAGTTTCCTGGTTTAAAATACTTTAGATCATTTTGATGTTCAGAGACTGTTGGGCATTGTTGTTCCTAATGCCCATTATTATTATCCTTGCATAAATCTTCTAAATACTCGTTAATTAAAAAAAAAAATCTTTCTTGTTCTAGAAATGTATAGTTCTTGTTTCCAACTAAGATGATAGTTTGTAAATTAAGCAACATCTTATTACAATAAAATAAAAAGGTTACATTGTATCAAAGAAGATCTAGAAATGACTGATTGTATTTCTCTTCCAGACTCGTGATAAATGACAGGCATCATCATCATTTAGATGTTTTACTTCATTTAAGCCTTAAATGGGTTACAGTATAACATTTGTATTCATTCATTTACCACATTTGTTACTGAGAAAATAGAGCACTCCTGATTTTCAATATACTGAACAATCTTTACAAGTAAATGTACAAGCGTTTAAAGACATGAATAAAATACATTTGAACAGACCTCGCTTATGCTGAAATTGGTCGCAGAAAAGTACAAGAAGTTCTACAGATGAAATGTTGATGAGTACAGTACAAGCAAGACCTGCATATGTTTTAAGAATAAGAACACTGATTATTCATACATTTCAAATGCAGCAATAAATAATCAAATAGGAATGACATAGTTTTGTACCAAAGCATCCGTTGAACAGTTATCTACAGGTTGTTAACATTGAGGCACTTGTTGAATCCACTTTTTCATAAATAACTTTATCCCCAATCACACTGACTAGAACCAAAATTACTTTAATAATATGCATAAACCAGTAACCTTTATGCACATCTATAAAAAGGGAATATGGTCATGAATATGAACAAGATCAAATTGTGCAATATACATTGAACACCATAAATCATTGGACAGTGACCATTGTTTTGTATTTTTGGTTCTGTACTCTAGCACTTTTGAGTTTGAAAGGATACCATGACAACGAGGCTGAAGTGCAGACTGTCAGCTTTAATTTGAGGGTATTTTCATACATATCGGATGAACCGTTTAGAAATTATAGAAGCTTTAATACATAGTCCCCCCCATTTTCAGGCATCAAAAACATTGGACAGTTTAACATAATGTAGAATAAAGTCATCGTTGTTAATATATGGTCGCATATCCTATGCATGCAATGACTGCTTGAAGTCTGCGACGCATCGACGTCACCAGACGCTGGGTATCTTCCCTGGTGATGCTCTGCCAGGCCTGTACTGCAGCCATCTTCAGTTCCTGCTTGTTTCGGGGACTTATTGCCTTCGGTCTCCTCTTCAGCATGTAAAATGCACGTTCAATTGGATTCAGATCCGGTGATTGACTCGTCCAGTCAAGGATTCTCCACTTTTTGGGCATCAATAACCCATTCGTTGCTCTAGCAGTATGTTCAGGGTCATTGTCTTGTTGCATGATGAAGTGCCGTCCAATGAGTTTGGAGGCATTTGCTTTTATCTGAGCAGATAAAATATTTCTGTAGACCTCAGAATTCATTGTTCTACTTCTGTCTGCAGTCACATCATCGATGAAGACAAGTGAGCCTGTTCCACTGGCAGCCATACAGGCCCAAGCCATAACACCCCCTCCACCATGTTTCACAGATCAAGTGGTATGCTTTGGATCATGGGTCTTTTTCCCCAAAAAACTCTTTCCATCACTCTGGTACATGTTAATCTTTGTCTCATCTGTCCACAAAACTTCTTTCCTGAACTCTTGGGGCTCTTTTAGGTGCTTTTTAGCTAACGGTAATCTGGCCTTTCTGTTCTTCAGGTTTATCAGTGGTTTGCATCTTGTAGTGTACCCTCTGTAGTCCTGCTGGTGTAGTCTACGAATGGTAGACTTTGACACATCTACACCTGCATCCAGGAGAGTGTTTCTGATCTGTTGGGCTGTTGTCAGGGGGGTTTTCTTCACCATAGAGACTATTCTCCAGTCATCCACTACAGTGGTCTTCCTCAGTCTACCAGGTCTTTTGACATAATTGAGTTCACCGGTTGTTTTTTTCTTGTTAATGATGAACCAAACTGTTGACTTGGGGATGCCCAGGGTTTTTGCAATGTTTCTTATTGATTGATTTTCATTTCTGAGCCTTATGACGGCCAGCCTCATTTGCATCGACACTGCTGTCTTCCTCATGTTGTCACACCCCAACAACAACCTCCAAAGGCAATAGCAAAGTCTAGAGTCAATACTTTTCACCAACTGCTCTCCTGCATTCACAAACGACACAAATGAATACACCTGCCTAACGACACACATCTGTGAACCTTATTCAACAAATACTTGTAGTAAAATGGGGGGGACCATGTACAAAAGGTGCTGTAATTTCTAAACGGTTAATCCGACAGGTATAGTAGTGTCAAATTAAAGCTGACAGTCTGCACTTCACCCTCATGGTCATTGTATCCTTTCAAACTCAAAGTGCTAGAGTACAGAACCAAAATAACAAAGAAAAATGGTCACTGTCCAATGAATTATGGCACTCAATGTATTTCTCAAACATATCCTCTATTAGAAATTGCATTGAAATGGAATAGCATAGCACAAAGGGTTTTTGTTAACAGACGACTAAGTTTGCAAAGGGAAAATAAAAATATATAAACCATTATTTTAAAAACAATTATGAGATAATCATGCATTTATGATATCATTAGATGATTGGTCAAATGTTCAAGTGAAACAGCCACGACTTTGATGTCAATGTTCAACTTTTGTACAAGCTACCTGGAACATCTGACAATGTCCAATGTGTTCTGTATGAATCCAAAGAGACAAACACCAACAACAAAAAATACACTGAACAAAACTAAGACTGAAGCTTTCTCAAAGCGACACTGCCAATATCTCTCTGCGGCTGATTTTAAAAAGCGGAAACAACATCTGAACAGAACAGAAATAAACACACAGGTTACTGTTGCCACCACAACTGGCAGTAGCGAACAAGACAGCTAAACAGTATGATTCATTAAATTCAAAGTGCACTAGCCTATCATTTCTAAGTAACATTCCATGACTCCAGCAGCACCGCAGCTTGCAGACAGGCAACCAAAGGTCAAAAGGGCAGGTGTGTAACAGCATAGACGGACAGACTGTGTGAGAGTGTTCGAGGGCATGTCTGGTCCACTCACAGGTCCTAACTGGCTGTGGCCTTGTCAAGGCCGTTGATGTTCTCCGGTGCTAGACCTTCCTCAACGGCCACTTTGGACTCTTGTACCTAAAACCAGACGGAGACATTTATAAATCCAAACTTCAAATGGAGAATCTCCAAGCTTTATAGTCCAGGACATGGCTGAATCTGTATCCTGAAAACTGTCCCAAAATGTATGTATAAGAGCATGTATGTATATTATCCATTTCTGGACTGTCCCTTGGTGGCTTACAGTAAACCTGCACTTACCTTAAAGGGTGAGCTAATACCCACAATGCATTGGAGCGTACTGCAGTAGTAACAGAGCACACACTCCCCTCCCAGCACCGGAATCTCATCCTTGCTCACATAGACCTGGATAAACACAGAAACATAGTCAAGCATCACCGTGTCATAAAACACAAGAGACGCGCGCGCTCAGTCATATTACCTGGGTGAGCTCGTCATTAAACGAGACCTCATCATCCTTCACCCAGGTGTAGGTAATGTAGTCCGAAACACTCCTGAATCCCACCTGTAAACACACAAACACACACCTGTAAAAACTACACGGCTGCTTCTACACCTGCATTGCTTGCTGTTTGGGGTTTTGGGCTGGGTTTCTGTACAGCACTTTGAGATATCAGCTGATGTACGAAGGGCTATATAAATAAATTTGATTTGATTTGATGATACAGTACGACTACGGTTGAAAAGAACATTGGAGGTTTAGGTCGACTCTGACCTTGTAGAGGCCGATCCAGTCCCAGGCGCTAGAAGGGAAGGGCTGGAGGGGGCTGTAGATCACCATGGCGTCAATGTCGGCGCTCCATTCACCCTCGGCACATACGCGCACCAACGGCGTCTCGTACATCTTCCTCAACTACAGTGTGGGGATAGACAGGAGGGAACGGCAGAACAAACGGAGGGAAGAGGTAGTCAGGATTGGCTAGAGGGTGAAGGGGTATAAAGCAGTATATTTGCATCATACGGTTTCACTATTAAGAGTCACATTGGAAAAGCAGTCCAGGGCCCGTATTCAAAAAGCGCCTCAGAGTAGGAGTGCTGATCTTGGGTCAGTAAGTGTTGCCTCTTAGATCATAATGAACAACATTATATGGACAGGAAGGAACTGGTTTTAGATCAGCACTGCTACTCTTAAGACTCTGTTCATACGGTCTGAGATGCGGGAATGGGAAATGCCGCTGCCTCAGTCACCTCCAAGGTAAAGATGCCGATGACAGGCTTGTGGTCGCTGACGCCGTACTCCATGTTGCTGGTGTATGAATCCTGCTTGAGTTTCAGAGGGAACTCTTCCTCCTCCTCCTGCTGCTTGGTGTTCTTCTCATCCAGACCAGAGTCCCTGTCCTCGTCCTTCTCCTCCTCTGGGGGTGACTCTTTAGGCTTCACCCTCCACAGGATCCGGTCTGTCCAAGCCGGCTTACGCATCTTACCACTGGGCAGACAGACGGGCGGACGAGAGAAGAGACAGGGATTTAGTGAGACAATTTGGAAAGCGAGAAAGATAATGATTGTCAGAATTGGAGAGAAACAGGAAAACGGACAAGCGAAGAGATTTAGTGAGAGACGATCAATTAGGCAGATGTAGAGAAACAGTAAGTAAAATCAGTAGATCACTTAGAATGCATGCCCAATACATTTATTAATTCTAGTAGTATGCTAGTGTGGACATTGGAACAAAGCCGAGGTATGAGAGAGTGTTAAGAGACGGAGAGAGTATGACAAGTAATCTCATAAGGTAGCCGGATTTCTGTAGCGTTTTACCCATCTCAGTGTCACTTCAGTCTGCTCGACATGATGGCTCAGATTCCACAGTGCTTTGTATCCTTTCACATCCCTCATTAGTCGTCTCTCACAGCTGTATTAGTTTGCCACCCCGTCTCACTGGGTGACTCATGCAGTGAGTGCCCTCTCAGTTGTACTGATTCGTGCACAGTGGTGGAGGCCGTACGTAATGACGCTGACACACAAACACCCGCGTACGCCCCCACCCCCCACACAAACATGTGCGCACACATGAATGCATACAGCAACAGTGCATTCGGAAAGTATTCAGACCCTTATCACTTTTGACACATTTTCTTACGTTACAGCCTTATTCTAAATAAGATTAAATCATTTTATCATCAATAACCCAGAGACATTTTTGCAAATGTATTAAAAATAAAAAAGAGAAACGCCTTATTTACATAAGTATTCAGACCCTTTGCTGTGTGACTCGAAATTGAGCTCAGGTGCCTCCTGTTTCCATTGATCATCCTTGATGTTTCTACAACTTGATTACCTGTGGTAAATTCAATTGATTAGACATGATTTGGAAAGGCACACACCTGTCTACATAAGGTCTCACAGTTGACAGTGCATGTCAGAGCAAAAACCAAGCTATAAGGTCGAAGGAATTTCCTGTAGAGCTCCGAGACAGGATTGTGTCGAGGCACAGATCTGTGGAAGGGTAGAAAAATATGTCTGCTGCATTGAAAGTCCAAGAACACAGTAGCCTCCATAATTCTTAAATGGACGACGTTTGGAACCACAAATACTCTTCCTAGAGCTGGCCACCCGGCCAAACTGAGCAATCGGGGGAGAAGGGCCTTGTTCAGGGAGGTGACCAAGAAACCGATGGTGACTCTGACAAAGCTCCAGAGTTCCTCTGTGGAGATGGGAGAACATTCCAGAAGGAAACCCATCTCTGCAGCACTCCACCAATCAGGCTTTTATGGTAGAGTGGCCAGATAGAGGCCACTCCTCAGTAAAAGACACATGACAGCCTGCTTGGAGTTTTCCATAAGGCACCTAAGGACTCTCAGACCATGAGAAACAAGATTCTCTGGCCTGAATGCCAAGCGTCACGTCTGGAGGGAACCAGACACCGCTCATCACCTGGCCAAAACCATCCCTACAGTGAAGCATGGTGGAGGAGGTAGCATCATGCTGTGGGGATGTTTTTCAGCTGCAGGGACTGGGAGACTCGTCAGGATCAAAGGAAAGATGAACGGAACAAAGTACAAAGAAATCTTTGATGAAAACCTGCTCCAAAGCACTCAGGACCTCTGACTGCAGCGAAGGTTCACCTTCCAACAGGACAACGACCCGAAGCACACAGCCAAGACAGCGCATGAGTGGCTTTGAGAGAAGTCTCTGAATGTCCTTGAGTGGCCCAGCCAGAGCCCGGACTTGAACCCAATCGAACATCTCTGGAGAGACATGAAAACAGCTGTGCAGCGATGCTCCCCATCCAACCTGACAGAGCTTGAGAGGATCTGCAGAGAAGACCGGGAGAAACTCCCCAAATACAGGTGTGCCAAGCTTATAGTGTCATACCCAAGAAGACTCAATGCAGTAATCGCTGCCAAAGGTGCTTCAACAAAGTACTAAGTAAAGTGTCTGAATACTTATGTAAAATGTGATATTTCCGTTATTAATTTTTTGGGGATACATTTGCAACAAATTCTAAAAACCTGTTTTTGCTTTGTCATTATGGGATATTGTCTGTACAACAACAACAACATTTAATCAATTATAGAGTGAGGCTGTAACGTAACAAAATGTGGAAAAAGTGAATGCTTTCTGAACACACTGTATACAGCGATTCGTTAGAAGTCCATAGTGACAAATCCAAGCAGCAGGACAGGAGGTTGTGCTGTATATAGCAAGTAACCATGCTTGTTAGAACCTGACAGCTGCTTACGCCCACACAGAGGCAATGGTACAGTCGGCTAGCAAAGCTTCGCTCTCTCTCTCTCAGAGAGAGATGGTATTGTGGGGGTTAAATTAATTAGCCTTAACAAATCCAGAATACTGTGTCCACTGAGCATGGCAGCCATGGCGCTGATACGTATCAATGGGATTTTCAAGCAGCTTCATATGAAGATAACAGCGACTGATATACCGCAGGTACTGTTAGAGGAAACTGTGTTAGCTGCAGACAACTATAGTATATATATATATATATATATATTTCACATAGCATTCACATCAGCAGAAAAAACACAACAAAAAAGACAGCAAGGTCTGCTGTCCTGTAGGCACCATTTTTTGGTGGGAGAGAGAGTCATTTAGACTTTCCATAGCATAAATCTATCCATCACCGTCTTACAACAGTTCTAGTGGGCTTATTGTGCAGGAGCAGAAGACTGCTGAAGGGGGATTAGGGTGGCATTAAGAGAGGGGTGTTGTGAGCAGCTTACTGAACACCAAACCATGTCCGTCGGGACCTGTGAAGTCAGAAGAGAGCAGAGGGTTTGAATAATAGTGTGTTGTGAGGAGAGCGGGCAGTCAGCTCAGTAAGAGCAGGCGGAAAAGACGACGCAAAGGAGGGAAATCTGAAAGAAAACAACGGTGAATCCTTTATAGGGGCAACGAGTTACCTGCTGTCATAGCGGTCAGAGAACCTGTCGAATTTGTACGTCGGTTGAAAGTCCAGAGGTCCCTCGTCAAACTCCTGCAGGACAGCCTCCTTCTTCTTCATCATGGTCAGCTGATGGAACCACACGGAATGACAAGACAAGCATCACATTTAACATCCTCAGGCGATACGACGGCATCACCCCAAATGGCATCCCATTCCCAAAAGAGCGCACTTCTTTCGGATCAGAGCCCTAAGGGCCCTGGTCAAAAGTAGTGCACGTATAAAGTGAACAAACAGGGTGCCGTCTGGGACACATCCTATGTCTTACATGCAGGAAAACAAAGACAACCGCACACGTGTCAAATGAAAAGCCACTGTCCGTTTTCCACTCCAATGTAGGTATAGTATTCTCCAAGACAGAGCAAAACAAATGCATCTCCCATGAGTCTGACCTGGTCTTTGCTCCACAGCAAGTTCAACTTATGGCTGGTGATGCAGTTGCGCAAAAAATGCATGCCGTGATCTTGGATGCGGAAGTTCAAATCCCCAAACCAAAAGACCAGCCTGAGAGAGAGAGAGAGAAAGAGGCCACTGTGAACGTTCAACACAGAGAGAGCACAGTAGTACTTAAAATCCTATCACAAGCAGATGCCAGGCTCCTCCACTTATAAAACACTGAGGCAGCAACAGTGTGAATACAGAAAAATGCCCACTCAGTTGACAACGTGCGTTTAATGTATACCGACTTGTGGTCGAGGACGTGGGGGGCCTTCTTGGGGCCGAAGGTCTGCGTGTCCAGGATGTACTCGAACTCGTCGACGCGCTGCGAGGCGTACTGCATGTGTGCCGCCAGGTGACAGTTGAGGAAGCAGAGCATGTGGCCGTAGAAAGACAGGCGGATGGACACCCCGCCTTTATTTCCCTGTTGGACGCAGGGTCAATCGATCAAACGTACGAATAACACCCTTCTTCTGCGAGGCTCACACACATAATGCCTTATAAGTGCATTTATATTGCCTTGTAACACTCGCTATAAGGTGCCATAATAAGTAATAACATCCACTGAGCCTGATCTTACCCAGTAGCCGAAGATGCCTGTGCGCGTGTAGGTGTCGTGGATGTCTCTAATGAATGGAACGTGGGCCAGTTTGGAGAAGAACAGCAGCAGGAGGCCCTGCATTCGGATGGAGGACACCTGCAAGCACAACAAGACTGTCATCTAAACCTGGGCAATTCAGAGTCTTTATGTAACCGGGAAAAAGACTCATGGCAGACTCAAAACGGTGGAAGTGGAGAGACAACATAAGATGCTAATTATATCGCTTTGAAAGACAAAGAGGTGAAAATAAACTGAGGACAAATTATGTTGAGAGCACATTTGTCTGTTGCTTCAGTTGGCATAAAACTAGTTCAAACCGGTCTATGGTGCTGGAGTGGTATTGTTAGGTGTTATGAAGTGATATTGTCCTACTGTTGTACCTTTAGGTAGCCTCGTGGTGCCAGGCTGGACATGAAGAGATGGCTCCAGGAGTCCTCAACGGCCATGTCTATGATGAACCTGTGAGGAGCAGCGTACACCTCCTGGAGACTACGAGACACACACACACACACTTTATAACTATTGTTGCCAGTAACATTAGTATCATACAAATAAACCTACTGAAGCATTTTCTTCATGCCACTCTGAATAAACTTTGTCGACTTTACACAGGAAAAAAACTGATTTTCCTGTCCTGCCATTGTACTGTCTGTCTCAATCAATGTCCGATCAGCATGCCGTAGCTCCGTAACTCACCCAATCACGTAGAGGTCTGGGGTCTTTGGGGAGTTCAGGTGAAGCAAGGAGCTGATGTCATCTGGAGGATCAGCTGTAGCGACATTCCACGTGACCATGTGAAGCCTGGAGGGAGTGAGAGTGAGAGAGTGTGTGTGTGTGTGAGAGTGAGAGTGAGAGTGAGAGTGAGAGAGAGAGAGAGAGAGAGTAGAGGGGGCGATGGAAAGCAAGATAGAGAGGGAGTGAGAAAGAGAGGAGTGTGAGAGAGAGAGAGAAAGAACAGCAGATCATGATTCACTTGCACAGCAGTTTTCTCCGAAACTCATGAGCAAAAAGCCTGACAAATTGGACTGCAACTTTCAGAAGCTTATTTAGTTACAACAACATCATGTTTAGCCAGTCTTGAATGGACCGTGGTGGTTGATAAAGCCTAGTCACATCTCTCTAACCATAGTCTACATCAATTCAAAAACTGTGAAAGAAGAACACTTCTCAACAAATAACAAAGCCCATCAATTTCCATGTCCTCAGCACAGAACTAAACAGAACACAGACGTACGATCTCTATGCTCCTAACATATCATTAGCCTTTCAGTTCTGTTAACAAAAGGACATTTTGGGTTATCAAACCAAAAGATAAGCATGCCAGAGATTACGATCCAGAATGGAAGAGACGGCACACACTGCCTGCTTTGAGCTCAAGAGGGTGATCAACCAAAGGTCCAAGGCCTAAAATCAAGACATGAAAAATGTGTCTAACTTCTCTATCAACTAAGACCCTCTGTATTCAGATAAAGACAGACAACATTGGAATAAAATGGAGAAGTCATTGCTGGGCATTTTAGTCAAGAAGAATCATTAGTATCCAGTCTTACAGTACATTGTATTCATCAACTAAACCCTTGCAATGAAGAACCATGTGCAATGCATTTTGATTTAAAACAACTCTGATGTTAAACAAACAGAGAAAGAGGAAGTCAAGTCGAAATAAAGCCAAAGAGTCAGAAAAGAGGAACTCTGCAAAGCCTATAAATGTCCACCTGAAGTTGTCTTTCTTGGTCCGGTTGGCCCTTTTACCACAGACGAGGAAGGCGTTGTCCAAGCTGCGTACCACCTGCTCTTGGAGCTGGGGCGAGGGGTCCAGGTCGTCCACGCAGGTCATGAGCTGGGCGAGGCGCTGGCGCAGCAGCAAGCGGCTGCCCGAGGACTGGGTGGCAGAGCTGGCTATGCTGTCCGAGCGGACGCGCCCTATGGGCGAACCGAACACCCGGCGGATCTCATCCATTGTGGGTGAGCTTCTGGAAGGAACCTCAGTGTCGGGAAGAGAGGAGGAAAATATGGAGGTGGTCACTGATGCAATGATGAGTTCAGAAAGGCAGGTGGTTCTTCCTTGTTCACAAGGGGAATGTTTCAATGGAGATCAATAGTTTTTCCTTTAAATGGAAATTTGGATACTTGAATATTTGTAGAGATCCTAGGCAGTGTCTTCTACACTGGTCCAACTGCAGATTTATGTCCTTGACAATTCTTTCTTGTTCCAAGATCCATCAATGGGAGACCCTCATCATTGCACTTTCCCCTGGCATCCTGTGTGAGTCTGAATTTGATATGAAAGACCATACAGAACTCCTGATGTCGCAAAAGCACAGAAATGGCTACTGTATAACAGGTGGAAGAAGAGTAGGATAGACCAGTTAAGACAGATCTGACGACTAATGTATACTTTTGGAGGAGCAATGATGCCTTTCATAAAATCCAGCCTCTGGAAGTGAATAAGGGACCTGAGAATATTTGTGGAGGGTCTGAAGTAGACTGAGAAGGATTACGGGTTAAGCAGGATCAAGAAGGGGCCACGTGAGACCCACTATGTGAAAACGACCCCTTAATGCTAGAAAATGCAACTTAGTCTGTAATCATTTGCTCAACACCAGTCTACAATGAGGAAACTTCTAGCAAGGCTTAGAAGAGAAACAAAGTGCCAGTGGTGGTAGTAGACCTTGGGCCCAATCATCTGCTTAACTGAACTTTCCTTCGATTTGGAAAGAGTGGCATGGATTATTTCTCTAATATGTGTGGGAATGCAATGCATTGGGAAACCTAATCAGAACAATACTCCCAATATTATGCTCTCAGCTTTGTATTGGGTCCTGGCACTGGTAGACAATGTGAAGTTGCACTGTGTTCTGTCTGGGGGAATTCAGACCTAATAAGGAAATAGTATGCCTGTGTGCATGCATTCCAATTACATTTCTGAATAGCCTGCAAAGATATGATGTAGCCAACAATCCAACCATGTGTAGTTCTTTGTCAGTTCAAATGCTATGCTGCCTGCACCACCACCACCATCACCACCACCACATTGCTGAAAAGGATACTGGGTGGGTAGTGTCCATTGACCGTAAACAAATGAAATGTGCAGTGTCTCCTTATGGGCAAAACATCTTCGCTAATAAAAGTTGTTAGCTAGAGCTCCTATGACCACAAGGAGACATTCAAACCTGAAAGTGTCCTCGTTGCAGCAGTTCTTCTCCATGCTGACAGAGTTCTTGACTTGTGACTGGTTGTCTTCTCTGGTACCGTCATCTTTCTCCATAATCTCACCAGCTGCAAAATCATGGAATCATGATAACGGTACAAACACTAACTTAAACGCATGATATGAACACACAGCAATATGTTGTTTTAAATGTTTTTCTTCCAAGTATTGAATGTCAAGACAGGAATGTTAGGAATGTTTTTACACATTAGATGAGAAGTTAGCTATGCCAGTAGGTAGCTAGCACTTAGCTTCGTTCCTTTAAATTAGCTAGCTAACGTTAGCTAGCTACTTGATCTGTGTTAATGATTACAACAGATTAAAATATAGTACAGATAGTACAATATAGTACACATAATACATGTACAATGTTCTTACTACCTGGCAATGCCTGTTGTTTTGTTGTAGCCTACTCTATTTCTGATTACAGAAATTATCCAGGAAAAATTACAATTTGGGTGTGAGATTACACAAAACACTTTGTTTACGTTTTGCACATGCGCTTCCTCAAAGAAGATCGCCAAGTGACCGCGCTTCTTCTTCTACGGTATTATGGCAGTCCACAAACAAGCATTAGAGGAGAATGCCGCCACCTACTGTATGGTCGGTAAACTATATTAAAAAAAAACATAAATTATAGGCCGGTGAAAAAACCAACATCATACAAATTAAAATAAAAACCTCCCACTCTTCATTTACATTCATATTCGAGTCACATCTCTACACCGGCTCAGGGGCCTGTGAGGGCGTAACATCCTTTGGTTTCATGCAAAGCCTCTGCTGTAAGCTCACTGAATTCCAATAAACATTCTGCTGCACTCACAATAATTCAAATTTTCTCTGATTTCATCTTTGTTTGTGCTGTGTAGTTTATGACCATTGCACTAAATGCTATCAAGCAAGCTTCTTCTATTCTATGGACACACAGGAAATCTGAATAAGACCAGCTCCTGTGACTCCCTATGCATCCACGATACTCCTCGTGACTTCAAACGGATCCCCCAGGTAACACTGATCCAAAACTCCTACTATAAACAAATCTAGGGATATCTTTGTTTCCATCACAACTTTACTTATTTTGTTTCCTTTCTTTTTCATGACTGTAGCCCACTCCTTCTCACTCATCTTTACCTGACCCACCATCAGTTTTGAACAGAGCATCCATTTCCGTCATCTTCCCTACAATACATATCCTCAATGAGGGAAGATACACTGCCTTGCGAAAGTATTCGGCCCCCTTGAACTTTGCGACCTTTTGCCACATTTCAGGCTTCAAACATAAAGATATAAAACTGTATTTTTTTGTGAAGAATCAACAACAAGTGGGACACAATCATGAAGTGGAACGACATTTATTGGATATTTCAAACTTTTTTAACAAAGCAAAAGCTGAATTATTATTATTATTAGCAAAATTATTCAGCCCCCTTAAGTTAATACTTTGTAGCGCCACCTTTTGCTGCAATTACAGCTGTAAGTCGCTTGGGGTATGTCTCTATCAGTTTTGCACATTCCTCCTTGCAAAATAGCTCGAGCTCAGTGAGGTTGGATGGAGAGCATTTGTGAACAGCAGTTTTCAGTTCTTTCCACAGATTCTCGATTGGATTCAGGTCTGGACTTTGACTTGGCCATTCTAACACCTGGATATGTTTATTTTTGAACCATTCCATTGTAGATTTTGCTTTATGTTTTGGATCATTGTCCTGTTAGAAGACAAATCTCCGTCCCAGTCTCAGGTCTTTTGCAGACTCCATCAGGTTTTCTTCCAGAATGCTCCTGTATTTGGCTCCATCCATCTTCCCATCAATTTTAACCATCTTCCCTGTCCCTGCTGAAGAAAAGCAGGCCCAAACCATGATGCTGCCACCACCATGTTTGACAGTGGGGATGGTGTGTTCAGGGTGATGAGCTGTGTTGCTTTTACGCCAAACATAATGTTTTGCATTGTTGCCAAAAAGTTCAATTTTGGTTTCATCTGACCAGAGCACCTTCTCCCACATGTTTGGTGTGTCTCCCAGGTGGCTTGTGGCAAACTTTAAACGACACTTTTTATGGATATCTTTAAGAAATGGCTTTCTTCTTACCACTCTTCCATAAAGGCCAGATTTGTGCAATATACGACTGATTGTTGTCCTATGGACAGAGTCTCCCACCTCAGCTGTAGATCTCTGCAGTTCATCCAGAGTGATCATGGGCCTCTTGGCTGCATCTCTGATCAGTCTTCTCCTTGTATGAGCTGAAAGTTTAGAGGGACGGCCAGGTCTTGGTAGATTTGCAGTGGTCTGATACTCCTTCCATTTCAATATTATCGCTTGCACAGTGCTCCTTGGGATGTTTAAAGCTTGGAAAATCTTTTTGTATCCAAATCCGTCTTTAAACTTCTTCACAACAGTATCTCGGACCTGCCTGGTGTGTTCCTTGTTCTTCATGATGCTCTCTGCGCTTTTAACGGACCTCTGAGACTATCACAGTGCAGGTGCATTTATACAGAGACTTGATTACACACAGGTGGATTGTATTTATCATCATTAGTCATTTAGGTCAACATTGGATCATTCAGAGATCCTCACTGAACTTCTGGAGAGAGTTTGCTGCACTGAAAGTAAAGGGGCTGAATAATTTTGCACGCCCAATTTTTCAGTTTTTGATTTGTTGAAATATCCAATAAATGTCGTTCCACTTCATGATTGTGTCCCACTTGGTGTTGATTCTTCACATAAAAATACAGTTTTATATCTTTATGTTTGAAGCCTGAAATGTGGCAAAAGGTCGCAAAGTTCAAGGGGGCCGAATACTTACGCAAGGCACTGTAAGTGAGGTCAGGTCAGTGGGACCATTCTAGCCAATGAGAGGGCACAACAGGCACAATAAAGTTGTTTTTCTCAAAGTTTTTCCACTGTCTTTTTACTGTTTTTAATTTCTTTACTTAACTATTGTTCACCTAATACCTATTTTTTACTTAAAAATTGCACTGTTGGTTAGGGCCTGTAAGTAAGCATTTCACTGTTGTATTCGGCGCACGTGACAAATAAATGAGATTTGATTTGAATGCCACATGTAACCACTTATCTCCGTCAATTTTAACAGCCTAAACATTGAAACTTCTATTCGTTCAAATAAGCCTCATGTAATTCAACACTTTTTCATAGACCTCCATACAAAAAAAGAATAACTCAGATTTAGGGCGGAGTAAATCCTCTGGCTTCGCCTCTTCCTCCGACTTCCTCAACTCGGTCAGTGCTCTCATTGCTCTCTGTCACAAGTTACTTTAAAAGAAATCACTCCTCTCCATCGTTCAATTAAAAAAACCTAAAAAAAACCTTTGAATGTTATCAACATAGGTATATTTTCAACCTTCTATAGTTGTACTTGACTTACACAGGATGACAGGATCGAGCCTTCTCATCCGGCAGCCTGCTTCTGTTCAGTCAGTCTAACTGAGGTCTAAACTAGTGTCTCTGCTTCTGTTCAGTCAGTCTAACTGAGGTCTAAACTAGTGTCTCTGCTTCTGTTCAGTCAGTCTAACTGAGGACTAAACTAGCGTCTCTGCTTCTGTTCAGTCAGTCTAACTGCAGTCTAAACTAGCGTCTCTGTTTCTGTTCAGTCAGTCTGAGGTCTAAACTAGCGTCTCTGCTTCTGTTCAGTCAGTCTAACTGCAGTCTAAACTAGCGTCTCTGCTTCTGTTCAGTCAGTCTAACTGAGGTCTAAACTAGCGTCTCTGCTTCTGTTCAGTCAGTCTAACTTGCGGTCTAAACTAGCGTCTCTGCTTCTGTTCAGTCAGTCTAACTGAGGTCTAAACTAGCGTCTCTGCTTCTGTTCGGTCAGTCTAACTGAGGTCTAAACTAGTGTCTCTGCTTCTGTTCAGTCAGTCTAACTGAGGTCTAAACTAGCGTCTCTGCTTCTGTTCAGTCAGTCTGAGGTCTAAACTAGCGTCTCTGCTTCTGTTCAGTCAGTCTAACTGCAGTCTAAACTAGCGTCTCTGCTTCTGTTCAGTCAGTCTAACTGAGGTCTAAACTAGTGTCTCTGCTTCTGTTCAGTCAGTCTAACAGGTCTAAACTAGCGTCTCTGCTTCTGTTCAGTCAGTCTAACTTGCGGTCTAAACTAGCGTCTCTGCTTCTGTTCAGTCAGTCTAACTGAGGTCTAAACTAGTTTCTCTGCTTCTGTTCAGTCAGTCTAACAGGTCTAAACTAGCGTCTCTGCTTCTGTTCAGTCAGTCTAACTTGCGGTCTAAACTAGCGTCTCTGCTTCTGTTCAGTCAGTCTAACTGAGGTCTAAACTAGTTTCTCTGCTTCTGTTCAGTCAGTCTAACTGAGGTCTAAACTAGCGTCTCTGCTTCTGTTCAGTCAGTCTAACTGAGGTCTAAACTAGTGTCTCTGCTTCTGTTCAGTCAGTCTAACAGGTCTAAACTAGCGTCTCTGCTTCTGTTCAGTCAGTCTAACTTGCGGTCTAAACTAGCGTCTCTGCTTCTGTTCAGTCAGTCTAACTGAGGTCTAAACTAGTTTCTCTGCTTCTGTTCAGTCAGTCTAACTGAGGTCTAAACTAGCGTCTCTGCTTCTGTTCAGTCAGTCTAACTGAGGTCTAAACTAGTGTCTCTGCTTCTGTTCAGTCAGTCTAACTGAGGACTAAACTAGCGTCTCTGCTTCTGTTCAGTCAGTCTAAACTAGCGTCTCTGTTTCTGTTCAGTCAGTCTGAGGACTAAACTAGCGTCTCTGCTTCTGTTCAGTCAGTCTAACTGCGGTCTAAATTAATGTCTGTAGATCAACATAAACCTTGTGGGAAAATAAATGGGATTAAAATGTGTTAGTTAGGAAACTGCTGATGTGAGTTCCATTTTGAAAAACCATATGAACAATGGGTAAAGAGATTCACTTATCTTGATCTTTTAAACCATTTCTTTGCAATATGGTGAAATTCTTTGTAAAGGATGTGAAGAAAAATCAAGCATGTCATAAAAATTTGAAAACGTCTCTTGCACAAATTAAATTAATACAATCACAGAATGCAAAGAGTATAAATATATTGTTTTTAATATTGAATAATATAGGTCGTATAGAACAACTACATGTCGCTCCATACATTAAAGCACAAAAGTGTTACACAATCCAACAGAGAAAATGACCTGTGAATAAATACAGAAAAATACAGTACATGATATGTTTTAGTTTTTTTTACTCAGATCTCTATTCAAGAAGAGACCAGGTACATTGTTCCATATTCCTTGCCCCAAAAATCCCTAAGCCCAAAGCCATAACACTACAACAGGATTTCAGCCTGCTGATGCAGGTTGTCCGGTTGGCCGCGGGCAAGAAACATTTACTGTAACCAAGAGGGGAATACAGAGACAAGAGACAGCGTGTTTTGAAAGACAGGAGGAGAAACCAACAAATTCAGCTTTGTCCACAAAACACATGGAGGACTTAAGACAATAGAAAATACTATCATTACAACTCTAAAACAAAATTCCCATAAAAAAAAAAAAATGGACAAATGACCTAATTAGTTAGGAATGGGATGGCCCTCTGGGGCTGCTGGGGCCTGTGGACCTCTGGGCTGCTGGGGCCTCTCCATGGTTTGCCTGGACAGTATAGGAGGACCTTAGAGGACTGGGACAGAGATGAAGAGAGCCTTGGGTCAAGTCTGCATACAGCCATATAATTCCCAAGGACTGGGGCAGGGCAGAGATGCTGGTGTCTCAGTAACAGATCTGAAAAAGTGGAAGGAGAGAAAGATTTGTCAGACTTGATTATAGTCTTCTATCAAATGCAAATTCTGTAAGATGGACACGTCTTGTTTCCTTGCACACAATAAGAGAATATATTGCTTGAGGGTATGGAGCAGGGATTGACTAGATTCAGGCGCGGGCAAAAAAAAATCTTGAGCGGGTGGTCAGGGGGCAGAAAGAAAAAATAACTGTGCCACAAGCCTTCCGAGAGGCGCAAGCGGTCTAAGGCACTGCAGTGCTTGAGGCGTCACAACAGATCCGGGTTCGATCCCGGGCTGTGTCGCAGCCAGCCAGGACCGGGAGACCCATGAGGCAACGCACAATTGGCCTAGCGTCGTCCGGGTAAGGGGAGGGTTTGGCCAGTCGGGATTTCCTTTTTCCATCGCACTCTAGCTACTCCTGTGGCGGACCGGGCGCATGCACGCTGAGATGTACTCCGTTTCCTCCGACACATTTGTGCGGCCGGCTTCCGGGTTAAGCAAGCAGTGTTTCAAGAAGCAGTGCTGCTTAGCAGGGTCGGGTTTCGGAGGATGCATGGCTCTCGACCTTTGCCTCTTCAGAGTACATATGGGAGTTACAGTGATGGGACAGGACTGTAAACTACCAATTGGATATCATGAAACTGGGAAGAAAAAAGGGGTAAAAAGTCCATTTTAAAAAACAACTGCACCGCAAGAAACCCGAAAATAATATATTTGACTAAAACAATCATTTCAAACATTGCATACATTTGTATACAACCACAGAAAGTATCTCTCTATTACGCGTGGGAATACTTTGGAACACATTTCCAAAATGAAAATCACTTGGAGCTGATTTGCTGTTGTTTTTACAGTCTTATGTAGAACAATAAAATAAAACATGATAAAACATTTGAAAACGTTTTTTCTAGCTCAGAAAACTTGGGGGGGGGGGGCAAATAAAATCAAAAGAGGGCCAAATTTGGGGAACCCTGATATAGAGTGTGAGATGGGAGCGATTACACTATGACACTGATAACACGGTAGCTGAGTCATGTGGGGTAAGGTGCAGGCTCCTCGGTTTCATGGGTCTTGTTCATTATGTACCAAGCGGAAGAAAATGAACTTATACAGGGAGGGACGACATGGACTTGTCCAATAAGAAACGCTCATTATTGTTTCCGGATGCAAATCACTTTAAAGCGACCCTGAACACGGCCACTGACGAGCAGACAGAGCGGTACTCACGGGTCACAGTCTCAGTCCTCTGAAGCAGAACTCCCTTTGACTGGATCCTTCACCCTCATCTGAAAGACACACACACAAAGACACACACACAAAGACACACACACCAATAAGTAGGATATCTAGGACAACAACAAAGCATATAGCAAATTTCCGTAAGCTAATGACAAAACCGATAAGACAGTAGTCCATCTCATTCGGAGTTAATTAATGCCAAAGACCAAACAAATGTACAGTACATTACCTCATCCAGCTCTTTTTGGGTCTCCTCTTCGATACGTCGAATGTCCTCCATTGTCAGTCCGATCCATTTATCAATCAAACAGAACAGTTGTCTGTGGAACTTTGTAAACAATCGCTTCTCTTGCTGGAAATCAAAGAGGGGAAGTTTTTTATTTTTTATAATTACACGGAACAAATACTATTAATATCAGCATTTATGATGTGTAACTTGGAGTAACATTTCTATGGCAAATCACTGTCTGGCCACTAGAGGACAGAAAACCATTTGTCTTTACTGTAAACTAGTTTTAGTCACACCCATAGAAACCGCACAGCTTCGGAGATATTATTTCTCAGCCAAACGCGTCTACTAGTTTCTTCTTCACGGTTTCAGGGCAGAGTCATTTTTTTTGCATGTACAGTGGGTGATATGAAGGCCCCATAACAGAATATGATGCAAACACTGGAATAATTGAGTCTCTTTCTCTTACTGTACCTTCTGAATGAAGTTCTCAATTTTGTTCTGGACCCCCCACCATTTGAAGTTGACTGTGACTAACTTATAGGCGCACATGTGAGGAGAGTTTGTGTTGCTGGGAAGCTCTTTCTGCAGAGGTAAAGACAACGTTAATTACACCCTCAGGCAGAGGCAGAATAGTTCATGACACACATACAGATGGAGCTTCAGAACCAGAATGGAAACAGCCAGAGCCATACAGTATAGTAAGAGTGCCACGGACAGATTTTAGAACAGATGCCATGTTGGCCTCCTTTATTTTCGAAATTTGGGTGATATAACAATACAAGAGCACCGTCCGACAATTCCCAATGAAATGACCCGTTGTAAACAAACAAAACAGATCGGCGAATTTTACTGACGTTTTTACCGATTAGCATTCGGGACAATGTGTATCCAAGTTGGTACTGTGATGTGGTGTCAACAAATTACATATCTGCTTTCACTGGACATCTTCATAGGTTTGGAAAACTATCCGAAATAAACAGCACAATGCGGAAGCATCAATTAACACTTAGCAACTACTCTGGAGGTGATATTGTCTCTCTCGGAATGTTCAGACAAACACAGCACTGGCCCAACTGTCTAAATATACTGTATGACTCTTGATACAGCTCCTTGTGAAATTAGCTGATGTGAAAAATATGACAACAATGTTGCAATATTGGTTTGGGTAGTACCTTCCAGTTAGGCCCCAGGGGGCCCCTGCCTGTTTTCTCTGATTTGAATATGGCAGGATCTTCTTCTGGTTTATAGTCCTGTGTGGAGCAGAGTGAGCAGATGCGTAAGATGCAAAGATGACAGTGTTTTATTTAATTATGTTCAGGTAATTGGGTCATATTCATTAGGGCACACCGTTGCAAAACGTAGTAGAACATTTTGTAAATAAAAACAATTGTTAAGCCTTACTACAACAACAAAAATTGTGGCAAAGTTCAAACTTGCCACAAAATGTTGCCAGAAGTTTGCAAATGTTTGCCACTAGTGCTGAATCAGCGGGAAACCTTTGTCAACAATAATATTTATTGGCAACAGTGGCAAACAGTTTGCCAGAGGTTTTTTCTGGCAAACAATTCGCTCAAGGTTGTATTTGAATCTGTGGCAAACCCATAAACATTAAGAGAAAACCTGTGGCAACAATATTTATTGTTGCCATTTCTGTTAAACATAGAGTTCCAAGACGAGTAACCATTGATGACGACCAGTCAGAGGGAGAAGAAACATTTGTTGGAAAATGGATACCAAGCTATCTAGCTACCTACCAAAGTTGTCTGGTGAGTGTCTTAACTTGCTAATAAACTCTTAAATAGTTTAAGCTAATTGATGCCTGGTAAGCAATGTCATGTTTTATGGGATAGAGTGAAACACATTTTTTTGCTAGCTAGCTAGATCAGATTCAATCTGTCAGCGTCACTGACTGGCTAGCTAGCGGCTAGCGATGATAGCTTTCATATTTTTCACAATTGATGTGATAGCTAGCTAGCTAACTTAAATTTGTAGGTGAATACGTTTCTGTCTTTTAGCTAACACCAATAATATGCATGTCAATATGCTAGTGTCACTGTTCAGTAGCATGTTAGCTACCACAACAACTAAGGTATCAACATGAGCTGACTTGACATCAAAGCAAAACTTCACTTTTAGAGATGGATTACTTTAATCTGCTTGAAAATCTATGGCAAGACCTGACAATGGGTGTCTAGCAATGATAAACAACCACATTTGGCAGAGCTTGAAGAATTTTTGAAAATAATAAAAAGATTGGAAAATGTTGCACAATCCAGGTGTGGAAAGCTCTGAGATGTACCCAGAAAGACACAGCTGTAATCACAGCCAAATGTGATTCTAACATGTATTGACTCAGGGGGTTGAATACTTTTCTAATCAAGATATACAACATTTTACAAATGTTAGAATTCTTTTTCCACTTTGACATTAGAGTATTTTGTGTAGATCGTTGACAAAAATGACAAATCCATTTTAATCCCACTTTGTAACAACAAAATGTGGGAAAAAGTCAAGCAGTGTGAATACTTTCTGAAGGCACTGCATTTTAATGTGTATGTGATTTGGTTTATGTACATACAACATTTCAATGTTGTGAATACACAAAGTAATCAAAAACCTTATCTAATTTGCATATTCATAATCAGTTTGAAGCAAATTTGCAGCAAATAGTAGAAAGTTCACCACAAGTTTCCTAGAATTGTTTGCCAGAAGTTCACAAGTCGCCTCAAAATTTGTCGCAACAGTTGGCCACAAAACTAATTTCATTTGAAAATATGAGCTGTCTGCAAATTTGCCACAACTGTTTGCCAGAAGCCTGCTTTCTCGGTAAGGGAATTTCTATTGAACTAGTTCAGGTATTCCCTCCCTGTTTCAGTCACTTTTTCCCCCCTCAATTTACTGCCTTCGAGTACAACCCTGATCCGTCTGGGTTTAGAAAAGAAAGAGAGTTTAAAGCATGCTTATTACTAATAATAAGTTGCTAGTACATTCTCACGGATCCACCAATGCTCTCACCTTGGCATCCACTTGGGTTTTGTCAGCGATGTCAATGTAGACTACTTCAGTCTTCTTCCATTGCTCTGGGTCTAGTCCGTGTACCTATGCAGGGAATCATTTATAGTAAGTTACCAACTTCAAGAGCTAAGAATGCCTCTCTAGTAGTCACTACATAGACCAGGTATAACATGCAGCGTTGTGGCCAATTTAAATCCACTCGTTTCAGGAAATACACTGAAATTGCCATTCTAAATCCAATTTCAAGGGAAATTGAATTGAAATAGAATTGACCCCAACCCTGATAACAGGGCACTTTGATACATTGTGTAAATGTTGATTCAGTGTCATACCCAACAAAGCAGGTCTGAGAACAACAACAAAAAAATGCACAAGAGAAGGGTTTCTGAATCCTTTCACAAAGTGAGTGGAATGGACACAAATGACGTCAGTGGAATTAAGTGTCTGACATGACGTCAATGGAAGAGTCGGACAGATACAGTAAAAGGGGAAATGGTCGAATTAAAGGACTAGCGACGTCTGCTAACTGAATTAGATGTGCTGGAGGTCCATGGCTGACATGGTATGCATTCAGACTCATGACATTAGCTGCTCACTCACATTGTCCTGATCCCCCATGTCGGGCTTGTGCCACGTCTCAATTTTAATCAGAAAATTGTCCTTCATGTATTCATTCTGTGGGAGGAAGGAAGAGCAATACATAAGAACAAGATCAGTCTCAAGTGAGCAGCACATACTGGGTTCAAACACTATTTGAAATACTTGTGCTCGATTGAGCACGCCCGGCTTAATCAATCAATAGAATAGTCCCTAACCTGTAAACCCCACCAATCTGGTAATCTATGTAGGCTAAAGCAAACGTTTAAATGATTTGAAAGATTTCAAACCCAGGTCTAAAACGGAGTCTGTAATATATGGACTGTTAGTGATTACAACTTAAGGGATACATTAGCTAAGAGCAGTGGTACAAGTAACAACAGCTGAAAGAGTCACATAAGCACACACATCAGTGGTGGGAAAAGTACCCAATTGTCATACTTGAGTAAAAGTAAAAGATACCTTAATAGAAAATGACTCAAATAAAAGTGAGTCACTCACTAAAATACTACTTGAGTAAAAGTCTAAAAGTACTTGGTTTTAAATATACTTAAGTATCAAAAGTAAATGTAATCGCTAAAACATACTTAATCATCAAAGGTAAAAGTATAAATCAAATTCCTTATATTAAGCAAACCAGGCAGCACCATTTTCTTTTTTTTCTTTCTTTTTATATTTACTGAGAGCCAGAGCACACTCCAACACCGACATCATTTACAAACAGTGTGTGTGTTTAATGAGTCCGCCAGATCAGAGGCAGTAGGGATGACCAGTTATCTTGATATGTGCATGAATTGGACCATTTTCTTGTCCTGCTAAGCATTCAAAATGTAACGAGGACTGTTGGGTGTCAAGGAAGATGTATGGAGTAAAAAGTACATTATTTTCTTTAGGAATGTAGTGAATTAAAAGATGTCAAAAATATAAATAGTAAAGTACAGACACCCCCAAAAAACGACTTAAGTACTTAACACCACTGACACACACGGACGCTGGCGAAACCAGTGTCAGTCTTTCTTTTCTTTAATTATTTAACGAGGCAAGTCAGTTCAGAACAAATTCTTATTTACAATGAAGGCCTACACCGCCCAAACCTGGACGACGCTGGGCCAATTGTGCGCCGCCCTATGGGATTCCCAATTACGGTTGTGATACAGCCTGGATTCGAACCGGTGTGTCTGTAGTGACGCCTCAAGCACTGAGATGCAGTGCCTTAGACCGCTGTGCCACTCGGGAGCCCCAAGTGTTAAGTCAGCCCCATCCCATCCACTTCTCTTCTTTCCTTTTGACAGGCAAGGTTACCAGCTCCTCTTTCACCATGTTTACAGCTGAATAGTGTGCAAGTAAACAGCAACATACTGTATGGGTAAATGTATAGAAGAAAACAGTACTTACTGTAATAACTGCAATAGGGGAAGAGATGGACATGAGGAGACAGAGAGTAAAATGTTTAGGGGAACAGATAAGATAACAACCAAACTGATAAGACGTATAGTGCCTTGCGAAAGTATTCGGCCCCCTTGAACTTTGCGACCTTTTGCCACATTTCAGGCTTCAAACATAAAGATATAAAACTGTATTTTTTTGTGAAGAATCAACAACAAGTGGGACACAATCATGAAGTGGAACGACATTTATTGGATATTTCAAACTTTTTTAACAAATCAAAAACTGAAAGATTGGGTGTGCAAAATTATTCAGCCCCCTTAAGTTAATACTTTGTAGCGCCACCTTTTGCTGCGATTACAGCTGTAAGTCGCTTGGGGTATGTCTCTATCAGTTTTGCACATCGAGAGACTGACATTTTTTCCCATTCCTCCTTGCAAAACAGCTCGAGCTCAGTGAGGTTGGATGGAGAGCATTTGTGAACAGCAGTTTTCAGTTCTTTCCACAGATTCTCGATTGGATTCAGGTCTGGACTTTGACGTGGCCATTCTAACACCTGGATATGTTTATTTTTGAACCATTCCATTGTAGATCTTGCTTTATGTTTTGGATCATTGTATTGTTGGAAGACAAATCTCCATCCCAGTCTCAGGTCTTTTGCTGACTCCATCAGGTTTTCTTCCAGAATGGTTCTGTATTTGGCTCCATCCATCTTCCCATCAATTTTAACCATCTTCCCTGTCCCTGCTGAAGAAAAGCAGGCCCAAACCATGATGCTGCCACCACCATGTTTGACAGTGGGGATGGTGTGTACAGGGTGATGAGCTGTGTTGCTTTCACGCCAAACATAACGTTTTGCATTGTTGCCAAAAAGTTCAATTTTGGTTTCATCTGACCAGAGCACCTTCTTCCACATGTTTGGTGTGTCTCCCAGGTGGCTTGTGGCAAACTTTAAACGACACTTTTATTGGATATCTTTAAGAAATGGCTTTCTTCTTGCCACTCTTCCATAAAGGCCAGATTTGTGCAATATACAACTGATTGTTGTCCTATGGACAGAGTCTCCCACCTCAGCTGTAGATCTCTGCAGTTCATCCAGAGTGATCATGGGCCTCTTGGCTGCATCTCTGATCAGTCTTCTCCTTGTATGAGCTGAAAGTTTAGAGGGACGGCCAGGTCTTTGTAGATTTGCAGTGGTCTGATACTCCTTCCATTTCAATATTATCGCTTGCAGAGTGCTCCTTGGGATGTTTAAAGCATGGGAAATCTTTTTGTATCCAAATCCGGCTTTAAACTTCTTCACAACAGTATCTCGGACCTGCCTGGTGTGTTCCTTGTTCTTCATGATGCTCTCTGCGCTTTTAACGGACCTCTGAGACTATCACAGTGCAGGTGCATTTATACAGAGACTTGATTACACACAGGTGGATTGTATTTATCATCATTAGTCATTTAGGTCAACATTGGATCATTCAGAGATCCTCACTGAACTTCTGGAGAGAGTTTGCTGCACTGAAAGTAGAGGGGCTGAATAATTTTGCACGCCCAATTTTTTCCGTTTTTGATTTGTTAAAAAAGTTTGAAATATCCAATAAATGTCGTTCCACTTCATGATTGTGTCCCACTTGTTGTTGATTCTTCACAAAAAAATACAGTTTTATATCTTTATGTTTGAACCCTGAAATGTGGCAAAAGGTCGCAAATTCAAGGGGGCAGAATACTTTCGCAAGGCACTGCGTGTGGGCGGGCACGGACGGACGGACGGACGGAACGGAAATGTAAAAAAAACTTGAATAAATAATCTCAAATAAATAAATGTCCACCAGTAGTTAGGGACTGAAGGTCCCAATACGACACTTACGCCACTACAAAAATGGAAACACCATAAAAAATATATATACAGGCAACAACGGTAGGTCGGAGATTCTAACATCTGAAAAATTAGTATGTCATCTCCAGGAGTGACAAAGTTCAACCATTAAACTGGATGTCCCTTTGACTGACAGACACACAGACACACAGACACACAGACACACAGACACACAGACACACAGACAGACAGACAGACAGACAGACAGAAAGTATTCAGAAAGTATTCAGAAAGTATTCAGAAAGTATTCAGAAAGTATTCAGAAAGTATTCAGACCCCTTGACTTTTTCCACATTGTTACGTTACAGCCTTCATCTAAAATTGATTAAATAGTTTTCCCCCCCTCAATCTACACACAATACCCCATAATGACAAAGCAAAAACAGATTTTATAAATTTTTACTAATTAATAAACATTTAAAATGGAAATATCACATTTACATAAGTATTCAGACCCTTTACTCAGTACTTTGTTGAAGCACCTTAGGCAGCGATTACAACCTCGAGCCTTCTTGGGTATGACGCTACAAGCTTACCACACCTGTATTTGGGGAGTTTCTCCCATTCTTCTCTGCAGATCCGCTCATGCTCTGTCAGGTTGGATGGGGAGCATTGCTGCACAGCTATTTTCAAGTCTCTCCAGAGATGTTAGATCGGGTTCAAGTCCAGGCTCTAGCTGGGCCACTCAAGGACATTCAGAGACTTGTCCCAAAGCTACTCCTGCATTGTCCTGTTGGAAGGTGAGCCTTTGCCCCAGTCTGTGGTCCTAAGCACTCTGGAGCAGGTTTTCACCAAAGATCTCTCTGTACTTTGCTCCATTCATCTTTTCCTCCATCCTTACTAGTCTCCCAGTCCCTGCCGCTGAAAAACATTCCCGCAGAATGATGCTGCCACCACGCTTTACCGTAGGGATGGTGCCAGGTTTCCTCTAGATGTGACGCTTGGCATTCAGGCCAAAAAGTTCAATCTTGGTTTCATCAGACCAGAGAATCTTGTATCTCATGGTCTCAGGGTCCTTTAGGTACCTTTTGGCAAACTCCCAAGTGAGCTGTCATGTGACTTTTACTGAGGAGTGGCTTCTGTCTGGTCACTCTACCATAAAGGCCTGATTGGTGGAGTACTGCAGAGATGGTTGTCCTTCTGGAAGGTACTCCCATCTCCACAGAGGAACTCTGGAGCTGTGTCAAGAGTGACCATCGGGTTCTTGGTCACCTCCCTGACCAAGGCCCTTCTCCCCTAATTGCTCAGTTTGTCTGGGTCGGCCAGCTCTAGGAAGAGTCTTGATGTTTCCAAACATCTTCCATTTAAGAAGGCCACTGTGTTCTTGGGGACCTTCAAATGCTGCAGAATTTGTTTTGGTACCCTTCCCCAGATCTGTGCTTCGACACAATCCTGTCTCGGCACTCCACGGACAATTCCTTCGATCTCATAGCTTGGTTTTTGCTCTGACATGCACTGTCAACTGTGAGACCTTATATAGACAGGCGTGTGCCTTTCCAAATCATGTCTAATCAATTAAATATACCACAGGTGGACTCCAATCAAGTTGTAGAAACATCTCAAGGATGATCAATGGAAAAAGGATGCACCGGAGCTCAATTTCAGGTCTCATAGCAAAAGGTCTGAATACTTATGTAAATAAGGGGGGGGGGGGTTCTACATATATAAAAACCTGTTTTTGTTTTGTGATTATAGGGTACTGTGTGTGAGTTGATGAGGAAAAATATATAATTTAATCAATTATAGAGTAAGGCTGTAACGTAACAAAATGTGGAAAAATTCAAGGCACTGTACACTATTAATACCCTGGCTATTAATGTCTGGCTATAGGTTCAGACATTACAAAGATTCCAATAGCATGTCCTCACAGTGCTGACTGCTAGCATGTATGGCCGAGTTAATTATTCAACATCTTCTGTCTCTACAGAAGGGGTAGGTAAACAAAGGGCAGGGGACTTACCCGTCCGACAGTAGGGGTAAGCATTCCAGGCCTTCTCGTGGATGTTAAGAGCAGTTGATGGTGCCAGAATGCGCACATAGTTTGGCACTTTACTGCAGAGAGAAAGGAAGATATTATTATGGGGTCGATCCATATGAATTCAATCACTTTTTGACCACATCCACCGCACCCAAATGAACACACCTATTTGAACAAAACCCTCCACATGCTTGCCCATGGTAGAAGGGGTGAGAAAGTGATTTTTTGGCCCTAAATGCAAAAACATTCAGCAGATAAACGTGCTCAAAGTTCACCCTATTTGTATAGCCCACCCTACCATGAGGGATCTGTATCTTCAACACTACCGGCGATCAGTGGGTTAACTGCCTTGTTCAGTGGCAGAATGACAGCTTTTTACCTTGTCAGCTCAGGGATTCGATCCAGCAACCTTTCGGTTACTGGCCCAACGCTCTAACCACTAGGCTCCATCCACCTGACAGGTGTGGCATATCAAGAAGCTGATTAAACAGCAGGATCATTACACAGGTGCACCTTGTGCTGGGGACACTAAAAGGCCACTTTAAAATGTGCAGTTTTATCACACAACACAATGCCACAGGTGTCAAGTTGAGGGATCATGCAATTGGCACGCTGACTGCAGGAATGTCTGCCAGAGCTGTTGCCAGATAATTAAATATTAATTTCTCTACCATAAGCTACCTCCAACATCGTTTTAGAGAATTTGGCAGTACGTCCAACAGGCCACACAACCGCAGACCATATGTAAACACAGCAGCCCAGGACCTCCACATCCGGCTTCTTCACCTGTGGGATCGTCTGAGGGTAGGTGGGGGAAACTCATTCTGATTGGCTGGGCCTGGTTCCGCAGTGGGAGCCCATGGCTGCACCAATGCCCAGGCATGTGAAATCCATAGATTAGAGCCTAATGAATTCATTTAAATTGACACATTTCCTTATATGAACTATAACTCAGTAAAATCTTTGAAATTGTTGCATGTTGCATTTATATTTTTGTTCGGTATAATTTGAAAGCTTTAAAAAAAAAATGCAATGAAATCTGCATTTGAAATAAAATGACCACCACACCAATTTTTCAGAAACTGAGGGATGGAGCTGGAGAAATGTAACCACTCAAATTCATTGTTTTAACCATGTGGGTGGTGTGGGTGGGTGGTTGGGAGTAGGTGGGTAGATGGATGAATGGGTGGACCAATCGTACCTGTGCAGGTGATATATCTTGTGGGTGTACTGGCCCTTCTCTCCATCCTTCTCATAGGGTTCATTCTTCAGCACCTCCACCCCTTCTCCTCCACCCGTCTCATTCTTACTGGTCTCAGCCACAGAGTACAGCTGACCCACTTGGTACTGTGGAGAGGAAGACAGGAGTGAGCTACAGTTATACAGACTAAATCATCCCCATTGTTCACCAGTTGCATTAACAGACAGCTGCAACCACTTCAGTGGGCACAAATGTGAGGGAAATGAATTCAGGAACAAGGGGGATTGTATTAACTCAGTTCCCCCCATTCACATCCCTGACTATTCACGTCTCAGAGCACCTGGACAGGGACAGTTTTCTGTTTCCTCCGCCGGACGTTCCTTGAGCATTTAGCCCAGACAGACACCGACTTCAGCATAACAGTTTAACAGCATAACAGGACTATCAGCAAACATAAGGAACATCCTGTAATAGCCTTCAGATGACAGTCTCTCTGCCAACAACTTCCTCATTGGCTGCTTTTGTCACTTCTAGGTTAGACTACTGCAATGCTCTATTTTCCGGCTACCCGGATAAAGCACTAAATAAACTTCAGTTAGTGCTAAATACGGCTGCTAGAATCCTGACTAGAACCAAAAAATTTGATCATATTACTCCAGTGCTAGCCTCTCTACACTGGCTTCCTGTCAAAGCAAGGGCTGATTTCAAGGTTTTACTGCTAACCTACAAAGCATTACATGGGCATGCTCCTACCTATCTCTCTGATTTGGTCCTGCCGTACATACCTATACGTACGCTACGGTCACAAGACGCAGGCCTCCTAATTGTCCCTAGAATTTCTAAGCAAACAGCTGGAGGCAGGGCTTTCTCCTATAGAGCTCCATTTTTATGGAACGGTCTGCCTACCCATGTCAGAGACGCAAACTCGGTCTCAACCTTTAAGTCTTTACTGAAGACTCATCTCTTCAGTGGGTCATATGATTGAGTGTAGTCTGGCCCAGGAGTGGGAAGGTGAACGGAAAGGCTCTGGAGCAACGAACCGCCCTTGCTGTCTCTGCCTGGCCGGTTCCCCTCTTTCCACTGGGATTCTCTGCCTCTAACCCTATTACAGGGGCTGAGTCACTGGCTTGCTGGGGCTCTCTCATGCTGTCCCTGGAGGGGGTGCGTCACCTGAGTGGGTTGATTCACTGTTGTGGTCATCCTGTCTGGGTTGGCGCCCCCCCCCCCTTGGGTTGTGCCGTGGCGGAGATCTTTGTGGGCTATACTCAGCCTTGTCTCAGGATGGTAAGTTGGTGGTTGAAGATATCCCTCTAGTGGTGTGGGGGCTGTGCTTTGGCAAAGTGGGTGGGGTTATATCCTTCCTGTTTGGCCCTGTCCGGGGGTGTCCTCGGATGGGGCCACAGTGTCTCCTGACCCCTCCTGTCTCAGCCTCCAGTATTTATGCTGCAGTAGTTTATGTGTCGGGGGGCTGGGGTCAGTTTGTTATATCTGGAGTACTTCTCCTGTCCTATTCGGTGTCCTGTGTGAATCTAAGTGTGCGTTCTCTAATTCTCTCCTTCTCTCTTTCTTTCTCTCTCTCGGAGGACCTGAGCCCTAGGACCATGCCCCAGGACTACCTGACATGATGACTCCTTGCTGTCCCCAGTCCACCTGGCCATGCTGCTGTTCCAGTTTCAACTGACCTGAGCCCTAGGACCATGCCCCAGGACTACCTGACATGATGACTCCTTGCTGTCCCCAGTCTACCTGGCCATGCTGCTGCTCCAGTTTCAACTTCCACCTGACTGTGCTGCTGCTCTAGTTTCAACTGTTCTGCCTTATTATTATTCGACCATGCTGGTCATTTATGAACATTGAACATCTTGACCATGTTCTGTTATAATCTCCACCCGGCACAGCCAGAAGAGGACTGGCCACCCCACATAGCCTGGTTCCTCTCTAGGTTTCTTCCTAGGTATTGGCCTTTCTAGGGAGTTTTTCCTAGCCACTGTGCTTCTCCACCTGCATTGCTTGCTGTTTGGGGTTTTAGGCTGGGTTTCTGTACAGCACTTTGAGATATCAGCTGATGTACGAAGGGCTATATAAATAAATTTGATTTGATTTGATTTGATTTGATGTGAGGATGTTGAGCTCTGTCGAAGACATTTGGCAGGTTGATTACAGTCTCCAACTCTGCTGTCCCAGCCTAGGCAGCACACCCCATCCATCCACCAGCACAGGCCTGGAGTCACTCAGCAGCAGTCGATGACGTGGAACGAGACCATTTGCTGCTGTGTGCAGCGTGACTACAATAACGTTGTGCTGGAACGTGGCCACTGTGTGTCAGGGAGCTAGTGACTCACAGGGAACTGGTGACTCACTTGCTACACATGAACACTACTCAGCAACCAACAGCAAACTGACAATTAAATCACAGACTAGCCTTCCAATTACAGGGTATTAGTGCGCCTGTGGTGGGGTTTTAAGTGCAGTGTGTATGGTTGGTAGTTCGTACTGTGCTGATTTGATGAGATGCTTTCAACAGGTGAAACAGCTCTGTTTGGAGGGAGAGGGGGGTAAAATCACATCCTCTACCAAATAGAGTTATTTTGGTGGCTCCATCTCATGCGCAAGTGGGTGGTTAGGAATGTGACAACACGTGTAAAACCAGTGTTTCATCTATTGTCCCCCTAAGTGTGTGTGACTCATCTGGACATCTTCCTCTGTCTGGCCAAGGAAGTTTTAAAGGTATGGCCTATTTTATACAGAGAAAATGGCATAGTAGGCTATTTAACCAATCACAGCACCCCCCCCTTTTTCCCCTTTTTTTTCCCCTTTATTTTACTAGGCAAGTCAGTTAAGAACAAATTCTTATTTTCAATGACAGCCTAGGAACAGTGGGTTAACTGCCTGTTCAGGGGCAGAACGACAGATTTTGTACCTTGTCAGCTCGGGGATTTGAACTTGCAAACTTTCGGTTACTAGTCCAATGCTCTAACCACTAGGCTACCCTGCCGCCCTACTTGTATCATTGCACATCCTGCAAATCATCAGCAGAGTCCAACCATTTTGAATCCAATTTTATAAGTAAAAGTAGCAGAGACCCCACTCTGAAACTTTGATATGCATCTAGAGTATATCGTGTTCAACAATATATTTTAAAATTTGCCAAATCCATAAAGGTTTATTTTCAATAATCATGTTTAGATTCTTCAATATACCTACTTAATATTCCTACATTTATGTAAGAAATCTGTTATTTCAATCAAAATACTATTGATATTACAAAGCAAGCAGTAAAGCTTCATATGACACCACCTTTTGTTTTGTAGCACCTACACATGAAACATTATGGAGTATTAAAGGAGGCCTGGGTATGGCCAAAATATCACAAATATTCCAACTTCAATTAATTATGCATAAAGATACAATTGTCAAATATATTTCAACAATCTTTCCTCCAAAAGGACCCTTCTATGGATAAAATTGTGAAAATCAAAACATAAGCACGTTTTCTGTAGAACATTGGTCTTTTAGAAACTACAACTCCTATTAGGTCGCACAGTTCGGGCATGATCTAATTTATCTCAAGAGAAACTGCAGCGCTATGTGCGCATTGAGCTCACAGACAAAAAAACGGAACGAAATGGAATTCAAATAATTGAACCGACGTCAGTCAATTTGTTGTTTAAAAACCAAAAAATTTTACATTTTGGTTAATCGAAAGATTAATATTCCTTGCTGTCATACCTGCTTACAGGGGTAAGGAAATCAAAGTAATTTTGTAATTTGGGTGAACTATCCCTTTAACAAGTTCTTCAAACTTTTCCCACCTAATAGCAGGAACAGCACCATCTAGTGGTCAGAACCTGGTAATAACAGGATGTAGGATGAGCCATAAACCTAACAACCTAAATGACACATTTCTCTGAACAGGGGGGAAAAAAACATCAACAAATTCACTGAGAATACATTACATATGACGAAGAAACAATACTCAGAGCTGCAGCTCCATACTACTTGTCAGACATTGAGAACTGATACTGGGATGGGATTGGTGTGGGGTCTGTTAACCATTTCTCTGGATTCCTCATGGTTTGCTCATTGTTAGAAAAAAGTTTGGTCCAAATCGGATGTCAGGTACTATATTTATTGAATATTATATAAATTAAATTGGCCAATTTGGGTGCAATACATTAGCTTAATTTCTCAGAGATTATACTATATTTCAACAAAATAATGTTGCAGGACTGTTAATCCTATCCGTTTCGAATTACAGAAATTATTTCAGAACAATCGGAGATGGTGGGTGCTCTGGCTTGCTGAAATAACATGGAACGACCCACAACTAATGACTTCAACTGCTAAGCTTCAGTCAGAATACGGTGCTCTGTTAGAATTAACATAGCTAATAGTTTCTGACAATGTCTGACCTGAATGTGTGTGGCTAGTTACCCACTGCAACCAATATGCTGCCAATGTAAACATAATGGAAACCATGCCAACTGCCCGCACACACACGCCCCACACACATGCCCCCCACACACACATCATCATAAAAAGGCATGTACAAACAGGAACTTCAAGGATAGAGGAACATAATGCAGACAAACTGCCCTGATTCCTCAAGAGCATAGGCATGCTAGATAATTGGTTAGCCCCATGCATGTTCCACTGGTGTATACGGCACATTTATAGGGCTAGCTAATGGTTGAGCTCAATTTGACGGTCGCATCAGAAAACGAGAATGTAGCTTGACCAGCTCGATTTGTGACATGAAGCAAGAGTTTAAGACACAAAGAAATGACACTCAGTCAGTACTTACTTCTTCCACAGATATGGGGAGGACGACTCGACTAGAAGAGAGAGAGAGAGAGAGAGAGAGAGAGAGAGAGAGAGCAACGTCACTTTACAACACAACACATTTAAACACCAACTACACCTGCAGCTCATGACTAATGTCATTGCTCATTTAACTTATCACTTGATTTATTAGTTCGACCGACAATTCTCTGACATTAACTTCTAATAGTAGGCTAATCAAAAACAAGTTTAGCCTAATAGAGCTGGGACGATAAACCAAAAATGAATCGATACCGACCATACTGGATCACTTATCGCAGGCATTTTGCTGATATCATTCATTACAATAAGTAGGCTGTACTAGAGAAATGTGAAGTTTGAAATAAAATAAGTTTGCTAATATGGGTGACTGTTAATGGGACAAGAGATGGTTACAACCACCAAACTAGTAGCGGTAGTTTAAAGGATCATAAAATGTGGTGCACATGAATTTTCTATTTTCCATTATTGCATCAAGACAGGCAATTTTGTCTCCTTATGGATTTTTGACCATATTGGCCAGCTCTACCTACCAACTATAAACATTGCAACATGCTACTGATGCTAGCTGTAATATTGTCATGGAGGAAATTGAAGCCAGGTGTAGATCTCTACTGTCAGAAAACAATTACGTTTGTCCCGATCCTCTGCCCGTATACAATGGGCAATAATCACCACTTGTTCCCAGTCTAAGCACGCCTGAATATTTCATTATAACATATCTGGGTGTAATGGGAGCCCAGACAGGCACCATACTAATTATACGGTATTGATACAGGCAGGTTTGAGGCATCAGGATGACACGTTGATATGGCAGTTGTTGACTCTAGTAACCAATGAGTTAGATGACATGGCATGCAAGTGTATACTTGGCATACGAGTGTATAAAGGCACACCCTTCTATGTGTTTTAGTAGGCCTGATGATGCATGGGAGGATTATAATTCAAGTTATAGTTACAATGTTAAAGTGGCACTTTGTAAGTTAAGCTCATTAAATAATGTTGGTAAAATGACAATACATTTCCAATTTGTACAATGTGTTAATGAATATTCTACTTGATGAATTCATTCAATGAGTATGTCCATACAGGGAGGACACGGGCAACAAGCAGTCAATAGCCCTCTCCATTGACAAACTTGACAGCTTGCACATGCGTTTTTCGAATTCCCAAATAGTAAGTAGGCAATACTAGACTAACAGAGGAAAACACTATAAACGAATAGAGCAGGATAACTGTCACGCAAGGAATTTTGCCAATGTTTGCCTGTGTATGACAGCGCATCCATCGTTCTCCTGCGCAACACGCTTTGACTAAACAGCATATATTTTAAAACATTTTTACTTACAATTCTTTAATGAGCATTTTTGCAGTGTTGTCCGTGGATATGCAGCATTCAGATTCCTAGTTTACTGGTAAAAACTCCAAATCGGCCCCTGTATGTTTGACCCGCTGCGCCCCACGGTCTCCGCGGTTTTGCGCTCCTATTTTTCTTTAATTCACTTCCTGACAGACGCCGAAAGGGGCGCGGCGTCCTGGTGGCGACCACTCCTCCAGTCAGTAACCCAGTAACCACCCTTATTCTAAACAAAACATACAAACCTGATACAGCCACACTATTTATTGTCCATTGTTTGTGCTGATCACACACACATTCTTATTTCTAATGACAGAGGTGAGATTATTTTTTCTTATGCCTGGATTGTACCACATGCCACATAGAGGCATGCACTGTAGATAGCCTACTTATGGAAAACTGTTGGCTCTTCAACTGAAATCTACCTAGGTCCAATGTTGTTTTTTTTTTAAATTAAAATACATTGGTTTGTAAGTTGTTTCACCTGTCACAGTGGTTCAGTTTCACTGAGACCAAATGTTATTCCAGTTCTCCTGGTTTCACTCTTCATTCAGGCTTATTGGCTGTGACAGTTGGTGGAGGGTGAACCCAGTAACACCCTGTGTTTTCTTGTGTTGGTCTGTTGGAACAGGTTAGTAGCAACCCCAGCAAGTCAAACTAGTGGCTCAGCCTTCATTAAGCCCGAGCAAGACTAGAGCAACACAAAGAATCCATCCATTCCAGACCTACCTTAATCCACTATCAAGGTCAGGTCAGGAGCAACATGAAACTGTGGATGCTACTATTGTCAACCACCTATGCTAACTTCATCTCACTGTAAGTCCGACGAGGCTGGTGGGAGGAGCTATAGCAGGAGGGGCTCATTGTAATGGCTGGAATGTAATTAAACACCTCAAACATATGGAAACCACATTTGACCCCATTCCAATTATCCCTTTTCAACAATTCCAATGAGCCTGTCTTCCTATAGCTCCTCCCACCAGTCTTCACTGCTCTACTTGTGTTAAACACTCCCATTACCGTAATGATTTTAGTTGAGAGTTGAAAACATGCATTGTTACAGAATTATGCTTTTCACGTGAAGGTTAATGTTTACTTGAATTACCCCACAGCAATTAATCCCCAGTGATCAAGCAATTATCAAAACTGCCTAACTGTTTTTGGGGGGATCGCGTTGTTCTTTTTTTAGGTATCACTTCAAGTGTCCTGCACCAGAAACATCCAGTTCCCACTCCAACTCTCTTAGTAGGTGTGTTAACGACACCCAAGACTAAATCGTTTGAATTGGGTGTCTGAGATTGGGTGTCGTATTAAACTGTAATATCCTGTCCTCTGGTGGAGACTCGAGACTCAGCAGCATTACTTTATAATGAAACACCTCCTTTATCAGTAAAGGCCCTTTTTCTTTTTGGAAATTTGTCAGCCCTTACAGACATGATTACAGACATGATTAATGTAATCATGTCAGCCCTTACAGACATGATTAATGTAATCATGTCAGCCCTTACAGACATGATTAATGTAATGTTGCCAGCCCTTACAGACATGATTAATGTAATCATGTCAGCCCTTACAGACATGATTAATGTAATGTTGCCAGCCCTTACAGACATGATTAATGTAATCATGTCAGCCCTTACAGACATGATTAATGTAATGTTGCCAGCCCTTACAGACATGATTAATGTAATGTTGCCAGCCCTTACAGACATGATTAATGTAATGTTGCCAGCCCTTACAGACATGATTAATGTAATGTTGCCAGCCATTACAGACATGATTAATGTAATGTTGCCAGCCCTTACAGACATGATTAATGTAATCATGTCAGCCATTACAGACATGATTAATGTAATGTTGTCAGCCCTTACAGACATGATTAATGTAATCATGTCAGCCATTACAGACATGATTAATGTAATCATGTCAGCCATTACAGACATGATTAATGTAATCATGTCAGCCATTACATACATGATTAAGGTAATGTTGTCAGCCCTTACAGACATGATTAATGTAATGTTGTCAGCCCTTACAGACATGATTAATGTAATGTTGCCAGCCCTTACAGACATGATTAATGTAATGTTGCCAGCCCTTACAGACATGATTAATGTAATGTTGTCAGCCCTTACAGACATGATTAATGTAATGTTGCCAGCCCTTACAGACATGATTAATGTAATGTTGCCAGCCCTTACAGACATGATTAATGTAATCATGTTAGCCCTTACAGACATGATTAATGTAATGTTGTCAGCCATTACAGACATGATTAATGTAATGTTGCCAGCCCTTACAGACATGATTAATGTAATGTTGCCAGCCATTACAGACATGATTAATGTAATGTTGCCAGCCCTTACTGACATGATTAATGTAATGTTGCCAGCCCTTACTGACATGATTAATGTAACTCATCCTAGAATCACAAACTTTTACAGATGCACATTCGAGAGCATCCTGTCGGGCTGTATCACCGCCTGGTACGGCAACTGCTCCGCCCACAATCGCGAGGCTCTCCAGAGGGTGGTGCGGTCTGCACAACGCATCACCGGGAGCAAACTACCTGCCCTCCAGGACACCTACAGCAACCGATGTCACAGGAAGGCCAAAAAGATCAAAGACAACAACCACCCGAGCCACTGCCTGTTCACCCCGCTATCATCCAGAAGGCGAGGTCAGTACAGGTGCATCAAAGCAGGGACCGAGAGAGTGAAAAACAGCTTCTATCTCAAGGCCATCAGACTGTTAAACAGCCATCACTAACATTGAGTGGCTGCGGCCAACATACAGACTCAAATCTCTGGCCACTTTAATAAATGTAATAAATGTATTTAATAAAGGTATCACTAGTCACTTTAAATAACAGCACTTTGATAATGTCTACATATCCTACATTATCCATCTCATATGTATATACTGTATTCTACACCATCTACTGCATCTTGCCTATGCCACACGGCCATCGCTCATCCATATGTACATATTCTTATTCATCCCTTTACATTTGTGTGTATAAATAAGGTAGTCATTATGAATTTGTTTGATTACTTGTTAGATATTGCTGCACTGTCGGGAACTAGAATCACAAGCATTTCGCTGCACTTGCATTAACATCTGCAAACCATGTGTATTTGACCAATAAAATTTGATGTGATGATTTGATTTGATCCTGACCACAAAAAAAAATGTGGCTAAAATGAAATCCACAATAGCCTAACCCTGAGAAGTGGGATTTCCCCCTAGGGTGGTTGGATTTAGGAGAGGTGCCAATCTGCAGGCTTCCTCCACTTAAAGCAGACCATCCATGTTTTCTTCTGTCCATTATATTGCACACAGCTGTAACATGGGATATGTCATTCATAATATAGGTTATTTAACACATTTTGCATTAATAGTGATTGACAATCCACCACACTTTGAGGAAACGTGCAAAAACATCAAATAAATACAAAGTGGACACTTTATTTTACAAATTAATCTGTTTCTGTTTATTTATTTTTTCATATATTTATTTTTTTCTCATTTAGACAATGACTCAAAATGTCAATAACAATGGCTATAATGTGATAGAAGACAACAAAAAATGAGATCCAATATACAGCATATAGACATTAAATACGTATTTAAACAAACACCAAAAAGGAGAATGTAAAACAACAAAATAAACATTTGAGTAAAAAAATAAGGGAAAAGCATTGGTGTTTCAGCTGAAGTTCCCGCTCAATGTCTAAAAGTGACACACAATCATTAAAGCCTTCTATCCAAAAACCATTGCTCGTCTTTTGTCGTCAGAGAATAGAACAGCCAATCAATCACACTTTACATCCAAGGGAAGGGGATCGTAGTAAAAGTATGTCACGTCTAGAAAATAACTATGGTGATGGCATTCTGAGTAGAATGACAGTTTTAAGGTATGGCAGTGTAAAAAGTGCTGATTCTCCCATACTGAGGGAATGAAGATCATCCCAAACCCCACATTCATTGTGCTGGAGTACAGTATAGCATCATTATCAGAATCCACCTGCAATCTCTAGTCATATGTTCAAGACACAAGAACCAGTCTTATCCAGGGCTATACATGAATTCTCCACTAGTCTTTCCTCCTTTCGCAAAATAAATTCATGTAAACGACAAGTAGAGTGATGTTCAATGTAAGGATGTTGAGGACGCCTAGACCTGTTTCTCTATCAGTGTGTGTGTGTGTGTGTGTGTGTAGATCCTTGAAACCAAGAGACCCAAACAGACAGGCCCACAGAGCAGTCAGTAGCAAGGAGCCATTCTACATTGCGGGACAGGGACCTACTGGATGGTGCATACAAGAGGAGAGACTAAGACCACGAAGTAACTTTGACTGAATATAAAAATAACCGTTTCTTGCCGTTCCAATGTCATTTCTCGATGATTTTTTTTTTTTAACGACTGGGAATACATTCTATGCTAACATGCAGAACTAGCAAGTGGTGCACTGTCTATGTTATATTTCAGTGCAGGCCATTCAGAATAATAGCATTGAGATCCTGGTAAGAGGACTAAGGTGCATATGTGCCATTCAGTTCTCACGTATTTCATTGATGAAGCTTTTGGGGATTCTAGCATTGTCTCTCAGTTCCATCGCCAGTATGTGAAGGATCTCTTGGTTGGGTGGTTTGTGTTTGGGTGAGACTGCAGTGGAGAAACAGGTCTGTCAGTGCAACAGTTCAGGACAGTGGTTTTGAACATGGATGGATCAACGTGACGGGTCATGATGAGAGAGGGCGGGGGCACCCACCTGCCGTACCCACATCTCAAATCATCTACACATAGAGAGGCAATCTGCTGGTTACATGGCTGTCTTTGGAAGTGCTTCTGTGAGTGACTGAGGAAAAGCAGGTGACCCGTCCAGTCTAAACACTGCGTCTGCGGACGTAGAGCTACGTCAATCAAGTTGTCGCGCTCTCTCTCCGGTTTCTGTTACCTGCAACAGATCATTCAAGAACATAAAGTCCTATCATGACCTGCCTGCCATGCCCACCTGGGTCCCACGATCACAACAGCTGCAAGAATGTGGATTTAGAAACAGATATCATATTCAAGTGTCTCTCTGTCTCCCTTTCTGATTCGAAAAGTGAATCAAGGTTCAAGTTGGAATTCAATAATTCAAGTAATTTGTCGCTACAAAGTGAGGCTTTGTAGGTGAGACCCATAGCTAGATTGATAGATAGACTAGTTAATCTATGTTCCTGTCATTGAGAAGCACCTTTTGTAATAAACATTGCATTATATCAATCCACACTCTTGCATTGTGTGTGTGTGTGTGTGTGTGTGGTTGGACAACAGTGTTTGTTCATAGGGTTGTGTGTTGCCGGGAAAAGTAGAGGATTGCTCAGCAACTCAGAGAAGTACTTATTGCTACAGCAAATCAGAATTGAAATGCATCAATGTAATTCAGGTAGTGTAGAACAGTGCCAGGTATAAGCCCATAGCAACCGCAGTTCACCTTAAACCACACATCTCCTCTCTATCTAAAACCATGTCTCATCAAACCATTTGTTCTAAATCACATTTGTCTTGAAACAGAACAAAAGCTTGAAGGGTATGTTAGTATCATATTGCAGGTAAAATACAGTCGATTAAACTATTACTTTTTGAAAAACAGATCTCCTGACACAAAACCAAAATCCGTTCATCGCCAATGAAAAGAATAAGCACAAAGTCAATAAGAAGTTCATTCTGCACTACAAAGAGGACTGCCAACACAAGACCAGTCAGTGTATCCGGTGAGAGGGGTATAGGCCCACGCATTGGAGCTTGATAACCAAGCCTACACTCTTAGAAAACAAATTATTATCATTCTAGAACCTAAAAGGGTTATTCGACTGTCCAAAAAGGGTTCTACCTGGAACCAAAAAGGGTTCTCTTATGGGGACAGCCGAAGAAGCCTTTTGGAACCCTTTGTTCTAAGAGAGTAGCTGTGCTGTACCCTATGTTGTTGTGGCAAATTATAACTGGTAAGAGGTTTTTTTCAACCTGTGCCATGCTTTTGTTTGAAGCACAGTCACATAGTATTCCCTAGAAGTAAAACGCTGGTCTGCACACTGGAAACCCATTGGCCAAATCACTTACTCACAATGGGCTGAAAGCACAGCTATCGACTCAGGCTTTAATCTAGAGTGCTGATGTTACAACAAAAACAAGCCTTTGCTTTCTTGTCTCCCTAGAGCTGTTGGAACAGTCTTAAAACGACAGCTTCTCTGTGGCTTTAACCCTCCAAGCCTCTGTTGTCGTCAACAACAAAACTAGAAGGCTGAGTCACAAGGTTTGGTCTTTGAGACACTGGAAGGAACACTCACTAGATGAGAAGATTACGTCGACTAGCTTCTGAAGGTTGCATAAGGCTCCATTCTTACCAATTCATTTACAATGATGACTATCCCCAACGTTACAGAACCTAATGGGAACGTTATGGCGGTATGAACTCTGAGCACCGTTTAGAGTACTGAAACGTCTATACAACCTGTTTCGCTTATACTTCTAGTTCAAACCACTTGCGACGATAGAGAGGCATTGACGTGTAACAACCACGGAGAAAAATACCGACCTATCGCCAATAACGCTCCAATAACGCTCCAATAACGCTCCAATAACACTCCAATAACGTCCTAATCATAAAACCAGTTCTCAGGGTGTGAAGTAGAGGACCTCCAGTGCGGTATGAGACTAACTTGGATCAGAATTAGAAAGTGAGGCGATGTCGTTACTGGCATCATTGAAAACACATGTAAAAACACTGGTGGTGGGGTATTATAATAGTGAGGAGGACATCACCTTATCTGGTTCTAGTCACAACATTCAGCACTGGAGGTCTTTGACATGGCGTCGAACGCTTGCGGTTCTTTTTGCTGGGCGACACGGAGAACCAGTGCCCTCCTTTTTGCACTGACAGGCAGGCAAGAGTGAGCATGGCATCGTAGACAAAATTGAAAAAAAAAAATGAAAAAAAAACAAAAACAACAACAACAGAGCACTGAAACAAATAGGAGCCTGGAAGGGAGGAGAACGCCGTGAAGATCCTCCTCCCTCGTCTCTCCTTTCTCCTCAGCTCACAGACCAGCGCTTGTCCTTTCCCATTCCAGTTGTGAGAAGATGAACCATGTCCGTTTAGTGGCGTGTCCCTGGAAAATGAACCGTGCGTGTGTGTGTGTGTGTTGAAGAGGTTTCACAACACGTGTGTTGTTGCGTTTCTTTCACAGTGTAGATAGTCGATGATGTGTTGGGGAGTGTAAAAGTGTGTGTGTGCGTGTGTGTTTATCATAGTAGTTCTCTGAAATTTGTGATCATATACTGTATGTGTGTGTGTGTGTGTCATGTGTATATGTGTATGTGTGGAGTGCTTGTGTGTATGTGTTCGTATGTGTGTCTGTGTGTGTGTGTGAGAGAGAATCGTCTGAGTGCAAGTGCAGACGGTTAGAGGGACCGGAGTTGGTGGGTGAGGTTGCGATTCATCATACAGTTCAGTCACACCTGTGACCTCTCCCCTCCTCACTCTCTCTGTTGCTCCTTCTCTTTGTTGAAAAAAATAATACATCTCCGTCCGTCAGTCTGTCTCTCTAGACGAAGGCCTCGGGCGTGCTGCCGTTGTTGATCTGGACGTAGATCTTGGGGTCCTCCTCACGCTCCTGCTTCTGGCGTTGGAGCTGGCGGCTGTAGCAGAGCAGGTAGAGAGGCAGGCAGAAGCCCAGCACCGTCAGCCCCAGCAGGCCCACGTTGACCTGCACACAACCACACACAGGAAGTGACATCAGTCAGAAGAAAGGAGCAAACGGCTCTGCTGTTTTCACATTGGACAGCAGTGTGTGCTATGACATGTACTCTGGGCAGATTACTTTAGAACAAGGTGGCTGCTACACATCATTTGTATACAGTAGCCTTTGCGGCATTATGCTCATAGCACATGAGTGTACTTGGGTCTTCAGCATTAGTGAGCAATAGGTGTCCTGTAGTTTGTGTAAGGTCTGGGAAGGGTGAAAGGTCGTTACGCTCTTACCCATAGGGGGTCTCCCTTCAGGGGGCCCATCATGGCCATGAAGAGGGGCTGCTGCAGAAGGGCAAACAGGGCGCTGATGAGGGACTGCATGCCTGTCAGACTGCCAAACTGAGACGACGGGTACCTAAGGAGGACAACCAGCATGAGGCACTTGTGTGGAGGGGACTGTGCGCACGCACACACACACACACACACACACACTCCGGAGACACTTACACAGCAGCATACAACCCGCCAACCGCAGAGTGGATGAATCCTCTCACAATGGTGTGCAGAATAAACGATAGAATCTGAGGGCAGAGAAGAAAGGAGAAATAGTTCAACATGTGTTCTAGAATCTACAGGCCCAGGGCATGCATGGTGCCCTGTTCCTCCATCCTAAAATGGAGTCCATGTTTAATAAATAATGACTAGACAGAGATGTTCCCAGAACTGGGTTGGAAATAACTTGCATAACTTGTAATGACACTTCTGTCCGCCAGGGGACACTGTTGCATTAAATAACGGCTCAGCTGCAACAACATGTGAGTCACTCGCCCTCTTTCTTTCTCTGCACCAAGAAAACTCCCTATGGGTCTCGGTGGGCTTTACCAAAACACTGGGATGCACGCAGTGAAATGTGTGCTTCTCCACCACCACTAGAGGAAAGAGAGAGAGAGACGGAGGAGAGGAAACAGAGGGACGAGTTACCTGGAGAGGGAGGCTGGGGACGAGGCAGGTGACCCCGAAGCCTATCAGTAGCAGGTTGGTGAAGATGAAGGCCCGAGTGGCGTTGGTAATCTTCTGGATCTGTCTGTCCCGACGCTTGGGCTGGGTGAGATCTCTATCAGAGGGGACATCACATGTTACACACAGACTTATACTCGCTGGTTATACAGATGACAGTCTTGTGGATACGGTCTTGTGGATGCTAGGGGAGTACGTGGGAGGCAGGGGAATGCTCTTCTGGAGTGTGTGTGCCTGAGTGAGCGTGTGCGTGCGAGCGTGGGTGCGTTTGAGCGTGCGAAACTCACCTTGTGCCCGGCTTCACGTTCTCATCCTCACACTCTTTGAGCTTCCAGTCCATAATGTACCCGATCACCGGAGCGGTCATCAGACACAGCAGCTGCAGGACTCCAAAAATGGAGGTGTACACACTCACTGTGAATGGCAGGAGAGACAGAGAAGTGTTATTCCCCAGGACTATTGCCTCCAAAGCTTACACACCGTCAAACTAGCATGGTGTTTACAGCAAAACGGACAGGGTTGCAGATTAGGTTATGATTCATGGGGTAGGCCAGAGTCTTGAGTCAAAGTGAATCAGTGTCAGAGGCAGAGAGGGGAATAGATGGGCTGTGCTCATCTAATCTAGCCTGAAGTCTTACCTACTTCCATCTTCTCCTCTGCAGACGCAGTAAGAAGTCAGTGTGACAGGAAGAGGAAGAGAAAGAGAGACAGACCAAGAAGAATTAGCCGAAGCAATTCAGAGATAGAAATAAGGGCAATGTGAAACAACTCCAGGGTGGGCGAGATTACAAAGGAGGTTAAAAGAATGACAAAATAGCAGTTAGGTGACGAGTCGTGAGGTAAACTACTATGTCAACACTACAAAGGATCGATATCTTTTCATGTCCGTGTTCCAGGCACATTTTCAAGACGCACACGCTCGCGCACACACGCACCTGTGCTGAAGTCTCTGTCGGACAGCGACTCCAGGATGTTGTTCATGGCTCCCATGTAGAAGATGAGTCTCAGCTGGGTGACACACATGGTGATCAGGCTGAGCATGAAGATAGGACTCAGGATACTCTTCATGAAGGACTGGGCTGTGGACACACAGGAGGAGAGACAGATCGATAACAGCAACAGAACACGGAGGGTGACACACAGGACTGTAACGTTTAGCATCAGATTGGACTGAGTTTTCACTGTGTGTCCTGTATAGGATAGGCTTTCTTTTCATTTCCTCCACATGCTGTGATGGAAAACTACCAGGGCAAGCTGCTTCACCTCAGAATCAACATGGAGGTAGGGAAATAGGGAAGCTCGGAGTCTAAATAGTCCACGGGTCCCTGGGGTGGCAAGGTAACATGTGGGGGGCCTGCGCTGTAAGCAAAGGGGCCCGGGGCCATGGTCCGTTAATCATCTACTGATCTCAAAGCTTTAAAAGCTGCGGCAGGGCAGTGGAAAAGTCTTAATGGTCACGCCACAGATGTGTCCAGCGTTTATTGCCCAGTGCTGCAGGTATCTCTCCAATGCTCTGGAGACGGGACCATAGGTGACATACCGGCTGGACAAGAGTCTGGTGCATGAGAGCAGGTGGTTCTAACAGTCTGTCTCCGCCTATAACACTGGGTCTCCCCTGTGTCCTGGACCCATAACATGTGCTATTCACAATGTGTTTCAGAGTAGAATGTGGGATCAGTTTGGTCTTCCAGATCGTAATGAAAAAGAGGGAGGGATCTGATCCTACAGTCTTGACTGGCACACTACAGTATGTGACCACAGCGGGATCAACAGTCGTCATGACACAAAACAGTCTCCTAGTGGGTTGGTTGATGTAAGAACCAATCCACAAAAACAGACAGACAGAGAGGGAGAGCGAAAGAGACAGTGAGAGAGAGAGGGAGAGGGGCCCCTTGAAAACCTCCTGATACGTGGAACTTGTCCAGCAGGGTTACAGAACCGCAGGCATCCATCCTGTGTGTATAATGACCCCCCCCCCCCAGAACCCTTACTGACTGCTACCTGCCCTCTGGCCCCTCTGGCCCGCCCCACCACCGCCACTTGAGCAGCACTTCTTGGAATGCGGTCCGAATCGATTGCACGGTCCGTTTGGTACCAAAGAGAGCCTGCAGAGAACCACAGGAAGCCCCGCTGGGAGTTTGTGACCCGAGGGCCGAGCCCGAGGGGGAGAGGGGGCACAACAGGGTGTGGAGGGGGCACGTGGCTGATTTCAGGGTGTTTTGGAGGTTTGTGGCTAATTGCAGTGTACAAATCTGGGTTAAGGCAAAGTTCACAGCCAGTTGCGCATTTGCAGGATTTAATTTGGGAGAGGGAGGATGGCCTTGGTGACCTCAGAGCCAATGACAGCGCTCCCTCAGACAAGCTGGCAGCTGGGACCTAAACACTGGCTGGTGGGTGAGCCCACTCTGAAACATCAACATTGCACCGTTGTAGTTAGAGCCCGTATTTACAAAGAGTTATAGAGTATGGAATAGAATCCATCATAGAGGAACAGTCAACCATATTCTAGATCTGGGCCTGTGTCTAGGATCAATTTAGCCTATTATATCATAAAAATATGATTATATGAAAAAGTGGGGGATGTGACCCTAGATCAGTACAAGCTACAGGCCCAGATCTAGCATATGGTCAACTGTTTACCTCTGTTTACCCATAAAGCAGGGCTACAATGATCCATTGTATCGTATCTATTTTTCTCCTATCTAAATTCGACACCATGGCTGGAGCGGGGTGTTGTGTTGGACAGTTTTTGTGGGTCTTTTGACATCAGACAGGTTTCTGGCAGACATGTCCTTTGTTGTGTCCAAATGTTGTGTAACACTGAAACTGGCATGCTGGCTTTTGGCCTCATGGAGTATGGATTTGTGGAGGTACAGAGCTTGAAACCCATTATGGCAAATCCATTTTGAGAATGAACCCCATCACACTCACAATGTGCACAGAAAATGCACAGTCATTATTTATTTTCCTACTCTCCATCTGAAAGACATCAAATGCATCATGTTCTCTGGTCTGGGATGAACAGATGTGGCCTGGCCAGACACTTACATTCCTCCTGGGACTTGCACTGGACCTCCAGGTCAACGGTGGAGAGACACAGCTTGTTGCCCTCCTGTTGGGCCAGCTCCGTGGGGTTTTGCTTCATGCTGTTCCCCACGCTGAGTCGTCTCCCCACCGTGGTCACCTGGCGGTAGAACTGCTTTCCAGTGATCTTGTGGTCAAAGCCCAGCCAGCTGAACTTGATCTTCACACTGAGGGAAACAGAGAGACATACAGACAAAGAGAGAGAAAGGGAGCAGGGGAAGAGGCCAAAACAGAGGAAAGGATGAGACTAAATCCAGCTGTATGAGAGCAAAGCCAGTTGAGCTCCTCACCTCATTAGCTTTCCTGTACACAGGGCCTCAAGCCCTCGACATGCTGCAGAGGAACGTGTGCTGGGGGATGTAGTGTACTGAGCTCCAAGGAGAATGGAGACTCTATGGAAGGCCTTAATATTCCTACTCCAGCTCAAGTCCTAGTATTATCCCCTAAACCTGTTATTGTTGGCTAATATTAGGTTAGAACTAATGCTATACTCTAACTAATAATATAAGTTATATCACATAATTAATGATATAAGTAGCAAATACTAGTAATACTAAACTAACATTAGGTTACAGGAATGTCTGCTATTTATAGGTTACCAGGAATGAAAATATGCTGTAAAACTAATAACTAAGAAAGCTATCTCATTTTATGTTAAAGAGTGTGATGTTGAGGAGTGTGATGTTGAGGAGTGTCTTACCTGTAGTCCATATCCTCAGGTCCAGGGAAGGGCTCCAGGGGCCAGTTGAAGAAGCAGTTGATGAAGACAAGGCCAGCGCAGGCAGCCCACACCAGCAGGATGGTGATGAAGGTGGCTCCAAGGTCATAGATCACCTGACGAGAGAGGAAGCAGGGACCAACAACCACAACATTAGCCTCCAACCTTCACACTGTCGTGAGGGAATAGGGAAGTAGAGTCAAACAGGTAGCCCTGATAGATGAAAGCATAGTTGCCTCGATAGCTAGCCTCCATAATGGTGTACGTAGACTAGCTAAGTAGATGTGTGTGTAAGTTACCTTGATCCCAGGGAAGGTGACAGCGGAGGATGCATACGATCCAATCATGAGAGCGATGAAGGTGGAACGAAGGTCACCAAACATATTGGGAAGCTGAGGAGAGAACACAAGAAAGAGACGGGACATAAGATTAGGCCACACTTGAAATCAGACCAATGCAGTCACGTGCAGAAAGACTTGTGTAAAAACGAATGAATAGCCATAGAGACGCTCAGTCACCGTTTTTCCAAAAATGGAAGGCCTGACATCACACTAGGGAATCGTAAATATGTTTTTGGGAGGTTGTTGACAGAGAATGGGTGATGTGGGTGGAGTCTTGGTGATGCTCTTCCCTCACACTATTTATGACAGAGTGAGAGAAAGTCCAGAGCAGCTTGCATATGTAGCCCTCTTCTTGAGCTTAAAGCACAGGCTGTTCCCAACTCAACTCCTAACTGTAAACAACTGTCCTTGAGAGGAGAAGGAAGGAGAGAGGGGGAGGGGAGGAAAGGAAGGAGGGAAGAGAGAGTAAGATCTCCCATGACAGAGTCGGGGAAGGGAAAGGGAGGGAGAACAAAAATGCCACTGATAAAAACACCAGCACAACAACTCCTGAACAGAGCTGTTTCATGGCATATTTATTGAACTGGGTCATAGTTCAACAGTTCTCCAACACCTCCTCAGAAACCAATCTCTCCATCCGTCCATCCACCCTCACCACAGGTTCCCTGCTTGTCCGAGCCAAGGAGGAAATCTCTCACCTCGTGCCGTGGCCTCCCCAGATGGTATTACCCTTAACCACTCATTTGAACAAAGGTTAACGGCAGAATCAAAACGTCCCACATGACAGCTACACTAACAATCACATTCCAGTCCTCCTGGAGAAGTGAAATGAGCTGGGACCATCTCTATTATGACACTTACAGTAGGAGTGAGTAGAGCTCTACTGCAACTCAGCACTGGTGCCTCGTTGTCAGGACAAGAAGAGGCGTGTGTGTTTTACTATCCTTGTGGGGACCAGAAGTGGGGACATTTCTCCAGTCCCCACAAGGAAGAAGGGTATTTTAGGCTTAGGTGTTAGGGTTAAAATTAGGGTTAGGTTTAGGGGTTAGGGAAAATAGGATTTTGAATGGGAATCAATTGTTTGTTCTACACAAGGATAGTAAAACAAATGTGTGTGTGTGTGTGTGTGTGTATCAGGCTCCCACGTCTCTCCTTTCTCCTCAGCTCATAGACCAGCGCTTGTGCTTTCCCATTCCAGTTGTGAGAAGATGAACCATGTCCGTTTAGTGGCGTGTCCCTGGAAAAGGAACCGTGTGTGTGTGTGTGTGTGTGTGTGTGTGTGTGTGTGTGTGTGTGTGTTGAAGAGGTTTCACAACACGTGTGTTGTTGCGTTTCTTTTACAGTGTAAATAGTCGATGATGTGTTGGGGAGTGTAAAAGTGTGTGTGTGCGTGTGTGTTTATCATAGTAGTTCTCTGAAATTTGTGATCATATACTGTATGTGTGTGTGTGTGTGTCGAGTGCTTGTGTGTATGTGTTCGTATTTGTGTCTGTGTCTGAGGGGGGAATGTAAGGGACTTGAAGTGTGTGTGTGTGTATCAGGCTGGCAGATAGAAGAGAGAAACACTGGTCTTATGCAAGGCTACCTCTCCACCATCACTCCTAGCACCCTACCAACCTCCCACTTAGCACAGCTTCAATCAGCAGTGTTGGCTGTGGCATTGCCCTGGAATGAACTCATATGGAATATGCTGAATAATGTGCTTGAGCGTCATCAGGGATGTGACTTCCATTGCTCTGCTCTCCTCAGTTCCCCTATCTATCTGTCACCACCAGACCATCAGTGTGTCATCAGACTATCACATGACTTTCAATGACCTCACTGAGTCAGTTACAGACGGACAGACAGACAGAGACAGAGACAGACAGACAGCCCAAAACAGTTACTAACCTATATCCCAGTCACCCTTTGTCTGTCTGCTCTGCTAATATTGTTGTTTACCAGGTTTGGATGTAATGGAACGAGTTCACCTGCCTTTGATCAAATTAAGGACATGCAGGGGAAAGGGGAAAAGAATGAATTGTCAACAGAAGGTAGAGCCTAAAACATCAACAGCATTGAAAGGTCCAAACCAGCTCCCAGCTTAAATGCTGCAATTACTGTAGTTGCCTCATTAGTTTTAGTGGTCTGAAGTCAGTTTGACTGTGAGTTACTGTGGTGGTTCCCAAAACAAACCACCACAGACAAGTTTCTCGTTCACATATAACTATGACATAATAAGAAGGATATCCAACTGTCAATGTAATGAAGGAGATAGATTTACAGCTTGTGAGAACAGGCAGGTTCAGGTTGGGAAACAGGATCTGTGTCACTTAGTGAAAAAGTCCAGGGGGCGCTATGTTGTAGAACATTCAGATATAAATACTTTATAGGATGTAGAATATGGAAATCACATCAGCACTAATAATGACATTTCTCTCTGCAACGTTGAACAATGTTTTCCTACTGACCCTGGCTCTGATAGCGGTGTAGCCATGAGTTTGTCTCCCTAATCTACCTGGCCACAGTACAGTGCTCCAATTCGGGAACACTTCCCGAATTCTACTCCATCAGGCATGACTAAATACTGTGTCTAGAGGCAGAAACGACAAAACCCAGGGCTGGTTAATGATTGGCCAACTCTTTTCTCTCTAGGCCAATCTCAGTTAACCTGAGACATTACCTGTTCCTGTTTCATGAGTACTGTCTCCGGCTTGCATCCCAAATGGTACCTTGTTCCCTACATAGTGTACTACTTTTGACCAAGTCCCTATGGACTCTGTTAGCTATGCTAACAGAGTCCTTGTTCCCTACATAGTGTACTACTTTTGACCAAGTCCCTATGGACTCTGTTAGCTATGCTAGTGCCAGGAAGAAAAGGCAGGGTCAATACAAATGGTGGACTGTCTGCATTCACCTACCAACCTCTATTTGGCTCCATTTTGGGATCTGAACAGTCATGGAGATAAAAGTCTGTTTGTAGAGTGTTAGACTATGAACAGTGTCTAACTCTATAGGATGTACTGGAAGCTAAACAAGGTTGCTATGCAGCGTAGCCTAGTGGTTAGAGCGTCGGACTAGTAACCGGAAGGTTGCGAGTTCAATCCCCCGAGCTGACAAGGTACAAATCTGTCGTTCTGCCCCTGAACAGGCAGTTAACCCACTGTTCCCAGGCCGTCATTGAAAATAAGAATGTGTTCTTAATGACTTGCCTGGTTAAATAAAGGTCAAATAAATAAAACTTCTATTCTTTTACTTTTACATTTGTGTATTGTTGTGAATTGTTAGATTCTACTGCACTGTTGGAGCTAGGAACACAAGCATTTCGCTACACCCGCAACAACATCTGCTAAATATGTGTATGTGACCAATAAAATTTGATTTGTTGGGGGGGGGGGGGGGGGGTCAACAACATGATGGGCAATCCAGTAGTCTTTAACCGATACACTGCAGACGGTGCAGTGTTTGTGCCCTGAGCAGATAACAAAATGTCTGCAATACACTTTCAGACACTCACAGCGGTGAAACTCAGCTACGTGCTAGCAGATATCACTTGAGGAAAATTGAGAAAATCCCTATCTGAAATGCTGAGTGATGTTTGCAGACAGTATAGAATGCCTGTGGTAAGCAGTTTTCCTCTAAAGCCATTTAAGGACTATCCTATTCTTATCTAAGTAAATACTACACATTCTACACTTTGCATATCAAACTGTTGCTTACAAGGGGAGGTGTATGAGTGTCTCAAATATGTGCACTGCAGTTCAACTTGGAAAACAAACCCTAAGCCAGAAAACAACCCCTTGCATCTGGGTTCATCTGATTATTTTGTGTGACGGCAGCAATGATTGTTATCTTTAGTGCAGCAGACGGAGAAAAAAGTGGGAGAGAAAAGAGGAGAGTGGAAGAGTGGAAGAGTGGAATAACTAAAAGCCTCTGAGGCACAAAGGCCAGAGAGAACAGACAAGGAGGAAATGGATGGAAGGGGGGGGGGGGGGGAACAGAGAAGTGAAAGAGAGAAGAGGGGCTGCTGTTGCGTAAAAGCTGTAGTGCTTACTGGGCTGGTTCTCAGAAGCCAAAGGGAACCAGTACAAACCGGTCCAATCCTGACAGGACAGAACTCCATCATAAAATGAGTCAACATGCTGTGTCCCTGACAACCACACGCAGGCAACACCGGCCTGAATATCTCCATCTCTGTGCCATCACGCTACCACTCTCTCTCTCTCTCTTTCTCTCTCTGTCATCAACACTTTGTTTTACAGTACTGGCCTTGTTGTGAGTGTACAGTGAAAGCAAAAACAACAGCATGTGCAGCAGTTGACTGCCCTCTACGATCCATCAATGTCCTTTAATAAGGAAGTCGACATGACCCTGCGATCAGTCCCCCACAGTCGAATAGTGTCATCAAGCGCCAGTTAGCAAGTCAACCTCTGATGCTAGGACATTTTACAGGCAGGGGGGTGTCGGTGGTCGTGGTGGCGACCCTGTCTGAGTAGAGAAGAGCTATTGTTAGTCTAGCCTGGTCCAAGATCTGTTTGTGCTTTCCTGGCAGGAGAACGACATATGCAAATGTGGGACTAGCACAAACAGATCTGGGCCCAGTCTATCATTAGTCCACCTCAGCTTCGGCATTCATCTCTCTACCCCTTCCATCGTTCTCTTTCCAAGTGCCAGGAAGCAGTAAATAATCATCTAGGTAAATCGAGCCAGACTGAAACTTAATTCCCCCCAAGGACCTAATGACACAAATCCCGGAGAGGGATTGGGCCCAATGAAGAGGTCCTAAAATAGAAAGGATTAGAGTTTCATGCAAAACATGACTCAGAGATAATAGAATCATCTTAACACGTGCCGCAATGTACAAGAGGAGGAGCGCTGCGTGTGTATGCATGTGCGTGTATGCGTGGGAAGAGTGCGGAGAGAGGGGCTGGGGGGGGGTCTGGTTGAAAGAGAGAGAGATGGATAGAGGAAGGTTAGGAGAGATATCTGCAGTGGTGATTACTAATACTATGGCTGACTGAGGGAGAGACTGAGTTCAAAGCTATTAAAGAGAAGAGGGAGGGACGGAGAAGAGAGAGGGAGAGACAGACAGCCTGCTCCTGGTAACCGGAGAAGGGGGCAGACAGAGATCGGTTAGGCACTTTACTGATAGAAAACAGAGGTGTGCAGAGGAGAGCTCTCTTTTACCGCCTTGGGTTCTCCTCCAGTTGTTTACTGCAGCTGTACTGCCTGGGACACAGAGTGCTGAGTGTGCAATCATAGGGAGAGGGAGGGAGGGGAGGGAGGGAGGGGAGGGAGGGAGGGGAGGTAGGGGGCAAGCTGCCAAATCACCCCCTTTCAGCAAATTAGAAGAACCAGGAAGAAGAGAACACATAGAAACAAAGAGAAAAGGTGATGGAATAGAGGGGCATCGCGGTGCATACCTTTCGTGTAAGCCTACAATCCAGATGACTTTGAAACACAGAATAAACCTAAACATAATCATATCAACTGTCTGTGGGGGACAAACTCAATGAGTTCAGACTGATTGAATGAGATACAATGTATCCATTTAGTCTTTTGTGGGGAAAAAAAGGGTATATTTGAGAAAAAAAAATTACATGTCAAAAATCTTGTGAAAACCTTTGACCCCCACACCCGGGAGGAGATGGAGAAAGTTCAGAAGAATAAAGGTCCCGCTGTACAAGAACAACATGAACCCAGACCAGCAGTGTAAAACACACTGTTAGTCAGAGCAAGGAATTACCGCAGTGAGGTTACTGCAACAGAACAGCTGAAACAACGCCAGAGGCCAGTTCTTTGGCACTCACACAAGCATGTACACACACACACACACACACACACACGAGGGAACTAAACAGCCATAGCAGGACAGGCTGAGACATGCTGGCGTGGGGAATGAATGAAACCAGAGAAAATTAAAACAACACCTACAGTATGAGAGTGGGAGTGGGGGGGGCAGAAGAAATCAGCTGGGCAGCTTCTGGGTGTAGTGGTAGTGTGTGAGTGTGCCAGCCAGACAGACAAACAGACAGAGCCCCTCTGAACCCCTGCAGTGGGGGGTGGTGGGGAGGCCAGGGACAGGAAACTGCCAGGGAGGGGTTGAACGAACCCCAGCAGGGCTAAGTGTGACTGCCTTCCTACTTCCTGTTTGTCAGCTCAGCATACTGTGTCTCTTTTCTCTCAAAATTATTGTGCGTGTGTCATTGTCTGTGTTTTATCTACGCAGATAAACAATGAAACAATGAAATCATGTTATCTGTAAACACCATTGTGTCAGTGAAAACCTGGCCGGTCCTAAGGCAAGATCAATCAGAACATTTAGTCTAGCTGCCTGTGAACCCTGGCGGTCTGCGCTACCCAATCAAAGGGCTGCGTCCCTGTCAGGATCATGAATAAGTAATGAGGAGGTGTCTTTTTAGGCTCTCAGCTGGACCAGAGCACGGTTGAATAATTGATTTCTAACGCAGGGTCTTTCTCTCTCCTTTTCCACGTGGCCTCCCTGTGATGCAGCACTTTCTCCATGCTGATGACACCCCCATGGGAGGGTTTACGACATGTCCCGCCCACCCACCCTTCTCTCTTCTTCGTTCCCCTCTCCACGTCTCCCTCCTCACTCCTCTTTCTGCTCCCCTGTCTCCCTACTCCACCCTGCACCCTAGCCCCCCCCCCCTCCGCCACTGTCCCCATCCCCACCTCTCTCTGCTCACTCCCCTCTCTCCCCTCCCCAGCCTCACCCTGCAGTACAGGAGAAGACACCACTTACCGTGAGGGAAGTAAAGGTCATGCACATTCCTCCGAACCCGTTCAGTGCCAGAGCAAAGAATATGAGGATGGACAGATCTGGACAGGGAGAACACATGTGTTAAGGAGACGGGATGGAACAGACACACATACTGTACTAGAGTAGAACGTTGAGTAAATAAAGAAAGAATGAAGAAATATACATACTCTTGGGGTCGCTCGATCCATAAGCGATCAGGATACATGAGAAGGCAAAGCAGGTACTGAAATAACAGAACAGGTTGAATATGAGGAAGGCTTTTCATACAAAGACACACACCCAAGTCAGAAATAGAACATAAAAATATATGCAGCAGGAAGTTGCGGCCACTAAAAAGTACTCAACCCTGTACAGAGGTTTTTGTGACAATCTCAATTTAAAAAATTTAGAGTGCCGTGTTTGCAGCAATTATTCTGCCAATACGGGCGCCATCCCACTTCTGACACCAATATAGCGAATTTGGGGTCCAGCCCCTGCCGGGACTCAAACCTCGGTACCGAGACTGTCACCCCAACACATTAGCTTAAATTATAGTGGCCGTAACTGTACATACCACCTCGTCTCTGTTTTCTTACCTGCCGAGCAGCCGGAGCTTGCGGGGGCCATACTTGTCCATGACAATGCCCAGGGGCAGGGTGATGGCACTGAGGAGGAAAGAGCCCACGGTGAAGGCCAAGTTCAGCATCTCATCCTGGTCCTTACAGATGGGCCAGCCGTTCATCTGGAGGTACTCCTCCTCCACCACGGGGCTCTGGGTGATCCCCTCCGCATCCCCAGCCTGGACTGGCTCAGACTGGTTCTGACTGGTGCTGTTACCTGGAGGCACAAGAGAACTTTATGGAACCTTCAAATTCAACTTCAGGTTTGTTTGGAGTTGGATTGCAACATTTCTTGCGTAAGTGTTCTAAGAAACGTCCTCCCTCACTTGAGACCATTGATTTCAGAGGAAATATCTTGAAAAGTCATCCACCTCATTTGCATGCCTATATTTGTGTTTCATTTGTGTCTCGTGTGTCTCTTCCTGAGACAGTGTGAGCCATGGACAGGCCAGGGAGACAGAAAAAGCTCGGTGAAAGATACTGTAACAAACTGTTGGGATCAACAAGCTGCAAAAATAGCTGGAAGACACTGGGTCTACTCTGAACCCCCATGCAAGGCAGTTCCATGGCAACCCAACCACCGTAGCACCCCCAAACGCTCCCAGAGTGAATCCCCAAGAGGATAGAGACAGAGCGCTCCAATCATCAGTCATTTATGTCCATCTTTCATATTTCATAGCACTGTTTGCTAAAAGGACCGGAGACCAGTGACTTGGTTATGAGGCTTGTTACTGTTGTTGTTGAGGAGAGAGAGAGAGAGAACTGTAGACAATACCCTAGTCTCCATGAGTTTAACTCAGACAAAACAGATAACACAAAAGATTATGATGACAGCCTTGACAGTGACAAGTCTCGTAAAATAATATATCTTTAGTGGCCTAGGGGAGCTAGTAAGGCATTGAGTAAGGGCCTGGGGGAGGATAGGACGCAAGACAAACTGTTATTGTTTTCAGTGATTTTTTCAGGTGATGTGACTTTGGACAACCTCTTCAAAAACCTTTGCTTGAAAAACATCTTGTTACCAGTCTTGATAAGCAGGTTGTTGTTTTCTTGAGGGTGAGGCTGCGAGTAGACATGGCTGTCTTATATAATATATAGGTTAAAGGTCATGGTAGATGGCAGTTAACACATAGGTTAGCAGAAGGCCAACGGCAGCTGGGTCTGCCTGGCTGGGGGGCTCTTACTGCTGAGTAAAACAGACAACGTGAGCCTGTACTGCTGCTGAGTCAATAAGGGAAGCGCCCTGAGCGACGCACAGCACAAACACTATGTTAGCGCAACAATGGCCTTATACCGCCTTCAAACAAAACACTGTTCCCTTCTCTGTTCTGAGGGTTTACATCGTGATTCTAATGACTCGCAAAGCATCCAGTTTCATTGAAATCGTATGACACAAAAATGATTGTGACGTTATTGCTCTGATACTACAGTTCACCTAGCCTAAAATATTAGAATAAAACTTTTCCCGCATGTATCTAGCTCATTCAGACTCTAAGGCCATGCTCTAACAATATTATTACATCACCAACATAATAAGAACATAATGTGATATGTGTCATCTTTAACCTGATAATCCATCAAGGGGAAATGGATGTGTTTCTTACTCATGTCAAAAAAAAAAATAATGCTTTGTGTAATAATCAACTAATCAATCTTCAACTAATCTATCATTCGATCTGCCCATAGATGCTGTGTCAATCTCGATGCGTCTGACCCCATCACTTATCAGTGATACATGTAAATGACTGACAGAATCAAGCGGACTAGCCTTGTTGCTAGAAAATGGTTGCCATCAGCGTAGAATGTCTGCATTTCCTCACATTGACTCATCGGAGGAAGCCAGAGATAACCAACTGACAGTATTTTTCATCATCAGCATCAGCATTTAAAGCTCTATCTATTTCAAAGCAGTGAGCAGACAGAAGATTCATCAACTCCAGATAATGTCCTCTCTGTCCTCCCTAACACCGCAAACATCCCACTGTTACTGAGCGCTAATAACGCTGAGACAACACTGATTCAAATAGTTGGCTAATAACAGCTGGAAGGAAGCTAGCCTGGTGCCAGATTTAAAAAAGGAAACAAATATGCTTTAATGTCACATACACCGGATAGGTGCAGTGAAATGTGTTGTTTTACAGGGTCAGCCATAGTAGTACGGCACCCCTGGAGCAAATTAGTTTTTTATTTCACCTTTATTTAACCGGGTAGGCTAGTTGAGAACAAGTTCTCATTTACAACTGCGACCTGGCCAAGATAAAGCAGAGCGACAAACAACACAGAGTTACAAATGGAATAAACAAACATACAGTCCATAACACAATAGAAAAAAGTCTATATGCAGTGTGTTCAAATGAGGTAAGATAAGGGAGGTAAGGCAATAAATAGGCTATAGTGGTGAAATAATTACAATTTAGCAATTAAACACTGGAGTGATAGATGTGCAAGTAGAGATACTGGGGTGCAAAGGAGCAAAAAATAAAATAATAACAGTATGGGGATGAGGTAGTTGGATGGGCTATTTACAGATGGGTTATGTACAGGTGCAGTGATCTGTGAGATGCTCTGACAGCTGGTGCATAAAGTTAGTGAGTGAGATATGAGTCTCAAATTTCAGTAATTTTCGCAATTCGTGCCAGTCATTGGCAGCAGAGAACTGGAAGGAAAGGCGGCCAAAGGAAGAATTGACTTTGGGGGTGACCAGTGAAATATACCTGCTGGAGCGCGTGCTACGGGTGGGTGCTGCTATGGTGACCAGTGAGCTGAAATAAGGCGGGGCTTTACCTAGCAAAGACTTATAGATGACCTGGAGCCAGTGGGTTTGGCGACGAATATGAAGCGAGGGCCAGCCAACGAGAGCATACAGGTCACAGTGGTGGGTAGTATATGGGGCTTTGGTGACAAAACAGATGGCACTGTGATAGACTGCATCCAATTTGCTGAGTAGAGTGTTGGAGGCTATATTGTAAATGACATCACCGAAGTCAAGGATCGATAGGATAGTCAGTTTTACGAGGGTATGTTTGGCAGCATGAGTTAAGGATGCTTTGTTTGCGAAATAGGAAGTCGATTTAGATTTAATTTTGGATTGGAGATGCTTAATGTGAGTCTGGAAGGAGAGTTTACAGTCTAACCAGACACCTAGGTATTTGTAGATGTCCACATACTCTAAGTCTGAACCGTCCAGAGTAGTGATGCTGGACGGGCAGGTAGGTGCTGGTAGCAATCAGTTGAAGAGCATGCTTTTAGTTTTACTTGCGTTTAAGAGCAGTTGGAGGCCACGGAAGGAGAGTTGTATGGCATTGAAGCTCGTCTGGAGGTTAGTTAACACAGTGTCCAAAGAAGGGCCAAAAGTATACAGAATGGTGTCGTCTGCATAGAGGTGGATCAGAGAATCACCAGCAGCAAGAGCGACATCATTGATGTATAAAGAGAAAAGAGTCGACCCGAGAATTGAACCGTGTGGCACCACCATAGAGACCGCCAGAGGTCTGGACAACAGGCCCTCCGATTTGACACACTGAACTCTATCTGAGAAGTAGTTGGTGAACCAGGCGAGGCAGTCATTTGAGAAACCAAGGCTGTTGAGTATGCCGATAAAAATGTGGTGATTGACAGAGTCGAAAGCCTTGGCCAGATCTGTGAATACAGCTGCACAGTGTTCTCTCTTATCGATGGAGGTTATGATATCGTTTAGGACCTTGACCATACACGATGAGGATAGAGTTATGACAAATGTGCTTTTCCAAGTTCCATTACAGAAATATAAAGTTGTTCTATTCTGTTCTATTGTATTGACTGGTATGCTTATTGGTACACTTAAAACCTAATGGGGTATTTGGTGGTAGTTGTATTATTACTGATACTGGACGCTTCATACAAAGAATAAAAACAAGAGACTTGATATTTCCTTTGCAATATGTTCTGTCCACGTTGTCAATGAACCAGCTAAACTGAGTGGAAACCGAGCTAAGTCAACAGTACACACCTTACAGTGTGTAACTAACAGACTCTACCAAGATAAATGAAATGGGGGCATGGTGACAGGCTAGTTCATGTGACGAAACACAAGAGCTGCCGGAGAGAGAGAGATGAAGGGAATGGGAGTCAACAGTGTTGTATGTAGGAGGAATGCGAGCCTCACACTTCACAGTGTCGGCCTAACCACACACTTGTATGTTAGCAGACCAAAACAGAAGCAGCCCATTGTCCAATCTCAGATCCTTTAAATGGAACCAACGATATGGGGACTGTGGTCACCATGACACCAAACACAAAGGACTCTCAGCAATCTGTTTACCAGATGCCCTTTGAACACAGTCATATTTTAAAACATAAGAGAAGAAAAGGATGAAAGAGTGTCGAGACTGACCTGATTTGCATAAATGAAAAGGCCTATTCACATGTTAAATGCTGCCTGGCAAATAGAAAGCACTGTGGCAGATGATCAGAGGACTCTTGAGTCAATCACAGGCCATGATCTATCAATATTATCATGTCATCTAGTCCATCACAGGCCATGTTTTAATGATATTAGGTTACGACCTACCTAATGATGATGTGCTTTATTTGTCTTGTCATCTCAAGGTCTCAGTAACGACACATATTTCTCTCTCTCCCTCCCTCTCCCTCATGCCCACTTCCGGCCCACTGCCTCCCTAAGTGTCTGTGTGTTTGAAAGATGAAAGGAGGACAGATGAGTCATGGACTATGAGAACAGAGCGAGAGAGAGAAGAGACAAAAAGAGAGAGAGAGAGAGAGAGGAGAGACAAAAAGAGAGAGAGCGAGAGCGGAGAAAGATCCAAGTCACCGGGTCGCTGTAGCATTTGGATGCAAATAAACCAACAAAACAAAAGATACCCTTATGAGCACACAAAAATGTACCTGGTACTTTTACCCCAGATCCCACCCCCACCACCCCCTGGTTTCATCCATCATCTTTGGGATGTGCATGATTTAGTGGAACCATCAAATCCCCACAGAGAGAGTGAGAGAGAGAGCGAGAGAGCTCTGAACCATAGCTGCATTAGAGGCTTGTTAAACAGGCTGACCACTATCGACGTGTTCTTTTTTCTCAAAGCTCAACATTGGCGGGGATGAAAACAACGCAATAGTCTTGGCCAATGATCTAGTAAAACCCCCTCACACACTTTCAACACTAGCCAGGCTGTATAGGTGCATTTTTCTTTAAAGGACATTAACTCTCCTTTATGGCAACATCGTCAATAAAACTGTACAACAGCCCCAAATTAGGTAATCATCTGCAGCAGTTATTCTGAGCCTGTACTCATAAAGCATTTCAGAGTCGAATAGCTGATCTAGGATCAGGTCTCCCCCCCCCCCCGTCTACATCATCTTATTCATGATCTAAAAGGAGAAACTGATCCTATATCAAATCAAACTTTATTTGTCACATGCGCCGAATACAACAGGTGTAGACTTTACCGTGAAGTGCTTACTTACAAGCCCTTAACCAACACTTGGGTGACTGGAGTCTCTGGCAATTTTATGGGCTTTTATTATATAGGTCCTGGATGGTAGGAAGCTTTGCCCCAGTGATGTACTGGGCCGTTCGCACTACCTTCTGTGGCACCTTACAGTCAGATGCCGAGCAGTCGCCATACCAGGCGGTGATGCAACTGGTCAGGATGCTCTCGATGGTGCAGCTGTAGAACCTTTTGAGGCTCTGGGGACCATTGCCAAATATTTTCAGTCTCCTGAGGGGGAAAAGGTTTTGTCGTGCCCTCTTCACGACTGTTTTGGTATGTTTGGACCGTGACAGTTTCTTGGTGATGTGAACACCAAATAACTTGAAACTCTCGACACGCTCCACTACAGCCTCGTCGATGTTAATGGGTTCAAGGGCCCGCCTTTTCTTTTCAGCACTCCTACTCTGTGACTCTTTGTGAATGTGGCCCTGGTTTCATTTGTATTGACCCTCATGGGGGAACTGATCATGTCAAATGTAAGTGGAAACTCGTACAATTCATCTGCTCAATGTGATTGGATTAGAAACCCCCATCACTTCATCCCACCCACAGAATATCCATTCTATCACACCATTCTATTGTAACCCCCAATGAAAGAACTTGTGGTATTGTTCTAAAGAGCAGTATTGAAGTGCTGGATCGTTCCAACCAACGTGATTGAATTAAAACTATAAAGACACATAAAGTCACCTTTGTCTCGCAGTAGTGAAATAGAAACACCTTTTGTTGCTGAATTAAATAAGTATAATACGTAGGATTGCTTAAAACACACTTAATATTTGTCAGACCTTCCAAGCCCAAGTGATATACATTCACGGGTCTCACTTACTGAGTGAGACAGCAATGTCACAGTGATGTCACAGTCACAGTGTTGCTAAATGCCACAGTGAAACAAGCATTTAAAGCAACATAAACCAAGCATTCACTGAGGAAAAAATAAAACTTGAATCATTTTCATATGTACAATACTTGTGTAATAACATAGTTATAACATATAATAATGGTATTCCTTTTTGGGGTTTCTTATTCATTGTAATAAAAACAGTCCACAACATAAAATATATTTGATAACCTTGAATAGTGTTATACAACCATTTGTCTTCATTTCCCAACCCTTATATTGAAAAAAAACCAGGATATATAACACAGAGCATTATGGGTATTGTAGTGCATCATTCTACACAGCCTTACCAGGTTCTCTGCAGAGGTAGGAGTAGAAGCCTTCAGACTTGAGCATGATGAGCAGGGATCCCCAGCCCAGCAGCACAGCAGAGAACAGCAGGTTCTCTATGACCGCAGTCACAGCCATCCACCAGCGCCTGGAGAAGGCTGTGGCCAGGGAGGGTGCCATCTTCACAGGTAGAAGAGGGGCACAACAGGGCACGTAGAACAATGGAGGGCTGGTCGCCTGGAAGATAAGGTTGATACATGGTAAGGGCCAGGCCTAAGAGTGTGAAGAGTCACATTTGGTAGTTGTTTGACATCCGCACTATACTAAACTGTGTAGGAGTTGTTGAGGGACACTTCAGAGGTAGCCTATACAGAAGGGGGATATACCTACACAAGGATGCAAAACATGAATTTCCATAGCAAATAACAGTACATTATGCTAATTATGGTATGAGTACAGTAGAAGACGAAGCTATCCTTCTTTAAGTTACTGGGCATCCCTTGTCTTTGTCCTTGTAGGATAATCATTTTTCACTATTACAAAACAGCTGAGCTCTTACAGGAGTGTGCCTGGACCACAAAACCCCTCCTACTAATGTACCAAAACCCCGCCCTGGCTCCCTTTGATTGGCAGGTAGTTTTCTGGACCTCTACCATTGGCTGCATATTAACAAAGCTACCAAGAATGACTCCACGTGAGGGCAAGTTCCAGCCGGTTCGAACCAGTGCGGCGCGAGATTCTCAGCGACGACATCTCCTTTTTTGTTCCCATCGCCATCTTCACCCGACATAAATACATGCATCTGGGCTAATCATGTAACGTTATATATAATGAGGAGAATTTTCCTGCACTATGCCTATGTATCACGAAATGTAGCGTAAAAAGTATTTCTATTTATTTCAAATTCATTCACAAATAATTGTATGACCAGCGATGAACTACACACCTTTTATTAATGAACAAAAACCCACGCTGGCCAATTAACTATTAGACATGCATGGCATTTTATATTAGTCTGGGGTCGTATTATTTTCTCCTGATTTCACTGTCATTTTATTTTCACTAAATAGTTGCTTATAAATGTTATTTTATCGATATGTGTGAAGGTCAGGTCCTCAGTACTATGGACAAAGTGTATAAAGCCTACATTTTCATTCGCCTTGTCCTTATGAGATCCTTAAACAATAACAGTATGGTGCGAGAAATGAGCAGCTCTGTAAACTGGTCTGAACTGGACTGAAATCATCAGCGGTCTCAATGCGCCTCAGCCTCCTCCTGCACACCCCCACCCCATCTCGTTCGCATGAAGCTCAGCTGTTCAGTATCGTAAACACAGCACGCCGCGCATAGGAATAGTCTCACCATACGCACCAAAACTGCAATTAGCCTACAGCTTCCATGCAGTTTCACTAACATGCAGAACATGTCCCCGCAATGGTAATGTTATTACTAAAAAGCGGAATACATATGGACGCACAAGTAAGACAGTGTTACCTAATATGGCTGTACTTCGTTGGAAAGCGCAAATTTCTCTATGGACATTAAAAAATATATGTTTTACTATTATATTCTATTATTCCATTCTAAGCCCTTAAACTCAATCTACAGAGAAGTAAATAAAATGATAACGCGACACTGTGAAAAAGTCGACATTTAAGTACATTTTATAAGTCAACTGCATGCTGTTATTTCCCTATAATAATTGTAACATTTGGAGACGGTGTATAGGCTACTCAAGCAAAACACCATAAACAAAAACATAATTGGGATGATCACCCTCTCTAAAATCATGTTGACTACATGTAACAGTAAAGTGGCTCCAGGGGAAAATAACACCACTGCAATCAACAATAAACACATCTTGTGAAAACATTAAATTCATTGTGTGATTGACTCATACTTTCCTTGATAGCCTATACACACACTGTCATCTTAAGTTTCCATTGAAACATTGTTGCATGTTTTGCCTAGGTTAATCAGTCTACATCCTTTCAGGGTCGGCTACGAAGATATAACAGAATAAAAAACAATGTTGCTTTTCTGCACACTCAGTGTAACATAGCTTAGACCTTTTTTTCCGTGATCAATTTTCAATAAAAGCAAAGTAGAGAATGTACAGATTCTTCCCCTTAGAATAACAGTAGAGCATCCCTACAGTGCGGTACCATACCTGAGTGTCTGGAACCACGAACAAGGTCGCCTGCCTCTCCACTCTGTCTTTGTCTTCAAATCTATAGTTGTTATTCTCAACAAAAAAAACTAAATAACAGCTATATACTGTAGGCTATACTCAACCTTTTGTTTCTTTGCATCCACATCTCTCTTCAACGCAGATTCCTGCTTTTATTTTCGCACCGAAAGCTGCACAAACAAGCCTGGGTCTCCATTGGCCAGGTCCTGAGCTAGAGACGAGCGCAAACCAATCAGAGAGCGCTTAAATGATTAAATTAAATAATTAATTGGTGACAACAGCCAGCTAATGTTTTGACACAAAAGACAGGGTGGGGTGGGGGGTTATCGTAAATACGATTAACTTAAATAGTGGGGTGGGGGGGGGGGGGGTTATGACAAAAAAGATTAACTTAAATAAGGACCGGTGCACTCATTGTTTTATTTTCAATTACATTTTGTACATTGCCTAGTCTATTTATAGATCAAACAAAAACAGCAGACTTGTTTAATGGTTTAGTTTTTTAGGGGGACAAACCTTTCCAAAGTGAATAACAATGGTAATATGAGTTTCTAACTTCACAGGTGAGAAAATCTATAATTAGATGTGTAGTATTGGTGGCACTGTACCTCATGAAATACAGTCAAAGAGTGGGCATCAGAAAAACCTTATTGACGTTATTCGTCAGGTAACTTGACATATTGGGAAACAAAGGATAATGACATGTCCCCATGGACCAGACTAGGAAGGATGCAAACAAAAAGACTGCAGAAAAGTGTATATTGAGGGGGACATCGTGTGGTAGAATAAAGAAATACTCTCAACTTCGTTTTTTCACCCTCAACTTCATACATTTCAATATGAGTTTTAGGTAGTGAAATTTAGTTGTGAACCAACAATTTATTGTTAACCATTAATGCCCAACTTTGTTAGAAAGGAAACATGATAATCTCATTTGCACATAGTAGACTATGACCCTAGCCTTCCAGTAGGGAATGTGTATGCAGCTATATTGCCCTCTGCTGGCCATCCATGGAAGTGTTGTTTAAACGTTTAAGCTCTTTACCTGGAGGCGTTTCTGACACATAAGAATGCGAATGATTGAAAAAAACGTGTAGACCTATTGCAGACGATTTCATTGACATATGGCTACATTCATCGACCTACTAAAACCTGACAACCAAATGTAAACTCTTAGTTGTCTGAACAAAAATAACAATGAAATACTAATAACATCTTTCATACCATGCAAATGTACCATACCACACAAATGATAAACAACCACACCATCCACCACTGATAAAGCACTTGGAGTCTATCATCAGCAACAGGAAAGGCAGATGAAATCAGACGCACACTTTGATGTCCAGATGAGATGTGCTCCTGGCGAACTCCTTCAGCTTCCTGACTCCCTCCTTCGATAACTTGTTGTCAAACATCCTGAGCAAAGAGACAAAGTCACAATGAAATGTCAACATATGTAAAAGACTATCTTGTTCAAATAGCAGGAAATTGAGCAGATAACAGTATCAATGCTGAATAAGCTAAACTACAATTGTTAAAGGTTGCAGACGCATACCTCCAGATTAGAATTGAAATGACTCAATGTTTTATAAGAAATGTATTCATTACAGCACATACAGTACATTGTGTGTGTGTGTGTGTGTGTGTGTGTGTGTGTGTGTGTGTGTGTGTGTGTGTGTGTGTGTGTGTGTGTGTGTGTGTGTGTGTGTGTTGCTCACCAGAGATGTTCCAGAGTGGTATTCTCAGTCAGTGCTTCCATGAGGAGTTCTGCTCCCTTATCAGTAATCTGGTTGTCACGGAGCCTGAGGAACACAAAAACAAGTCTATTGCTAATATTGTTTTACTTGACTAAAAGCCTATGGTCGAGGGTCAATCCAAGACAGATTAACAACCTTGGTACACATCTCTGTTTGTTTGAATCAAGCCCTTATTCTTGTAATTACCTCGTGTGAACTGACATGAGAATATGAGAGAACTTGACCACAGATGTGTAACTAGGCTGTTTTTAACCGCAAAATATGACATCTTTCATAGCAGTGCTTTCTCATCTTCACCTGATATCTTTAAGTGTACGATTGGTCCGCAGTAGATCCGCCAGACACCCCGCTCCCACATCGCCAATGTGATTGATGGCCATCCTTAAACCATGGAATGATGGCAGACAATGATGGGTGAGAAACTGCTTTATAATGAGTTTTATTGACTAGCATTGATATCCTGTGTTACCTGAGGTCGACCACTGTGTGGTTGTCTTTCAGTCCTTCTGTAAGCACCCTGAGTCCCGTACAACCCAGTCCTGTCCCCACCACCCTGGAACCAGAACAATTACACAGGGTCGTGTTCATTAGGGCATGCCATGGAAAATGTTTTAAAGCGCTTTGCAACAGAAAGGGGAAATTTGCCTTTTTTTATTGTACCATGTAGTCCTTCCAAGGTGGTGATCATTTATCCCATCCAACTATTCTCTCTGCATCAATTAGCCCTTATACTGTACTCACCACAGTCTCTCGACACGGCAGTCTGGGCTCTGCATGGCATAGGCTAACACAACTGCCCCCTCTGGACCAAGTGGATTCTGCGCTAGCCTTTATGAGGAAGGAATACAGGAGAGAAATTCACAGGGTTTTCATTCTCATGTATCAAGAAACAAATACAGTTGAAGAAAAAAACAACCTAACTTCCTCTTTGTGTTTGGAATAAGCCTGATTTAAGGTGTTACACATGACTTAGCCCACCTGAGGGTGCTGAACAGAGGGAGTACAGGCAGCAGTCTGCGCAGGCCGTCTGCGTCCAGCCCCTGGGCCTCCAGATTCAGATCCTGCAGGTCTGGGGTCAGCTGCAACAGGAAGGCCAGCTCACTCCAGTCCCTCTTGGCTGGGCCAGACTGGTCTGGGTCCTGCTGTTGGGCCAGGACCTGCAGCCAGCCTTGTAGACGCTGGGCCAGGCCTGGGTCCTGGGCCTCGTACAGGCAGTGACACACGTTGACCTGCCTCTCTGGACTCAGTCTGCCACATTGGAGCTGGGAGTGGAGCAGGCTCAGGAGAAAGGGAGGGGTGGGAGGAGGAGGAGAGGGAACGGGCAGAGAGGAGGAGGGCGATGGGAGTATTTGTGATCTGCCTCGGAATAGTCCATCCAGGATGACACGGGTTTGAGGTACCAATAAGCCAGATACAAATCTACCCAAGGAGATGAATCCAAAATAATGTACAATTAATGGAGGGAGAAAAATAAGTTAACAAAGAGATATGTACACATTAATTTACCTACCTGCAGAAGAGGTCCATGTGACCAGACTGATGGTGTCCACCCCAGGAGAAAGCCTTCTTGACATATCTGCGCAGGAGCCGTCTGGGCCTCAGCAGCTTATTAGCAGTGGAGGTTAACACTTTGTGCAGGGCGACTGGAAACAGGGATAGACCAACGGCTGACTTGAGCCCCGAGAACGGGTCTGAGCCGGAGAGGGCCTGCAGGACATAGTATAGAGCTGCCAGGAACTCCTGTACACTAGTATGGATGAAGTGGAAGCTCCTCTGGCAGGTGAGCGAGGCCCGGTCCTCTCGGAGGATCTCCACCAGGAAGGTCTTGGACAGCCCACTGCAGTCCAGGGAGAAAGAGCTCAGATCAGCCTGGTCGAAAAGGAAGCGTCGCTCCAGGAGGCCCTTGAAGGCCAGGGCTCCCAGGTCTCTCAGCATGGGCCGCATCTCCTGTAGGACCCGCGGGGCCTCCTGGAGACACTGTGGGCTGCAGCCTTCCTGACTGTGGCCCTCCCCGTGGAACACCAGGATGGACTTGAGAAAGCAACAGTAGATCTCTGTGATGGTGATGGGCTTGACATGGCCGCTCATTAACATCACCCTGGGAACAGTGGAGGAGAAAGTGGAGGGGGTTGGAGTGGCTTCTTCAGCCCTGTTGTTGGAGGTGGAAGTATCACTGGAGCCTGCTGGCATTGTCCTAGCTGTATTGGGCAGAGTGGTGGTGGTGACTTGGCTAAGGCAGCAGGGGGCTCTATCACGCAGGGCAGTGGAGACGATCCAGCAGAAGGCTGGTATACGACACATGAGCTGGAGGGGCTGGTAGGAGGAAACGTAGCCCCACACGGCAGAGGCCACTAGGGGAGAGTTGCAGCTCTGCTCAAAGTAGTGCCTCTGCTGGTCTTTAGAGAAGCCCAGGACGCTGTAGAGCTGGGTCACCAGCAGGGGAGGGACCTTGGAGACGGCATGGGGCCGCGATGTGACCAGGATGGAGATACCGGGGAGGAGGTGACCCTTGATCAAGTTCACCACCATCTCCCCCATGCCCAGCTTCCGCTCTGGGTCCGAGCACTTGGGGCTCCGCTCAAATTCCAGTGGGAAGCAGAACTCATCGAGCCCGTCCAAGATGAGTAGGATCCGGCCAGGTTGGGAGTCAATGACCCAGGGCAGGACAGGTTTGAGGTGGCTGTAGTGCACCAGGAGAAGCTCCTGCAGGCTCTGAGGCTCACTGAGCAGATTGAGCTCTCTGAAGGATAGGGACAGGACTATCTTCTGGGATCCAGAGTCCTTTGCCCATTCATGAACCAGCCGTCTCACCACCGTGGTCTTCCCACTGCCGGCCACCCCCGAGAGCAGACTCACGTCCTCTCCTGGAACAGACAGCAGCCTCTGGCAAACATCTTGAAAGGTACAGACCTGGTCCTGGCTCCGGAAGGCATCACCCACCATGGCTACCTCGTGCTGGTGGTACTGCATGGGAACAGTGTAGCCCACGCACCTGGACAATGTGATATCTGTAAAGGAACAAGACTCATCACTACTGTCTGAACTACTACACCTAATAGTCCTGATACTAAGGTAATCAGCGGGACTGTGCTGCCTGCCTAATATGTCCTTGTGTTTCCTCAAGTGCTCCTGCATGTTGGTTGGACCAGAGTCACTGCTGCTGGGTCCAGAGCCCTCAGGTGGGATAGCTGCCACCATAGACTCAGACTCCGTGTTGGCTCTCTGTGACTGTAGAACATGAAAGAAGGCTCGACAGGCTTCCTCTCCACGCCCGTGTAGCACATCCAGCAGATTCCTCATGGAGTCCCTCACCCCCAGGCGACCTCCCCCTCTCACCAGGCTGAGGTCTTCCTCAGTAAGAGCCCCTACCTGGTAAAGAAGCTCCTGGAGGTGGGTGACATTTTGGCTCCAGCTCTCCACCAGTTGCACACGACGCTTCTGTAGTGCTATACTGCATGGCCCCACCGCCATTGTGGGGACTGGGGAGACTCACTCTTGCGGTGACTGGTTACACAGAATATATTTGTCTATTGTCCACTTATTCAATAACACACAAGACTCACAAGCGAAGTGGTTTGAATATGGAAGTGGTTTTAATAAGTGGGTGAAGATCTGCTTTCCCTTTCCTTTCCATAAATTGAGGCATTGTTTTCAGCATAGAATGGCACAATACAGGTCCACGGAGTCACAATTGTCATTTCAGCCATGGCCTAAAACAGGAAATATCATTAAGAAATTCCAATTATTAGGACTTCAAAACTTGATGTAAGCCTAAAAGGAATCATGTGACATTGTAGCTTAGGCTATAAAACAAACTTGTCAACTATAATTGTTCATGTATGTTATTGAATTGTATGTTATTCTATTCAAATTAAGAATAGAATCAACATAAATAGGCATGTAAATAACATAAAGAAATATATTTATGTGATATTGGGCTTCCCAAAACAGAGCAAGATTCCATAATAACTTAACGTGTGTAATGACATGATTATTACAAAAAAAAAAGGCATGGCATCAGTGACATTAAGGTGTCACAAAGTGTAAAATGAATTTAAAATATATATATACACTAATAAAGAGTAGAAACATAAATAGGATTACTAAAAAGCAACTTACCCCTCCCTTTTGAAAGTGAAACTAACAAGGAAAGACGTGAAAACTTTCCCAAATGATGAACCACTGATATGAACCACTGATATGAACCACTGGAAAAGCCTATAAGTGAACAGTGATCGACTGCCGATGCCACATTTTTAAATAACAGCTCAAAAATATTATTAAAGCCTGGTGTGTTGGTTTTTATACACCGATAGAGCAGAGAGACTATTCAAACTCAAGACCAGAAATTATGTCAAGTTCCTCATCACATCAGAGGATTGCATCACTTCGTACAGTCCCTTGAGATCAAAACCCCATTTCAACATGTTGCAAGATGGTACGTTTCAGATGTTCTGGCTTGGGACTATAAAGATTGCACAGTGAAAAAAAAATCAGACTAGGCCTAACTTTACTTTTATAATCTAGTTAGGGTACATTTCTGATGTGCCAGAAAAGGCTGCATATTCTGTCCAGAGTTTGGATTCAATCAAAACACTGAAATCCTGATTAGGGTTCTATCAAATACACTTAAAGGGATAGTTCACCCAAATTAGAAAATTACATTAGTTTCCGAACCCTGTAAGAAGTCCCGGGACAAGGTATGACAGCAAGCCATGCTTTGGTTGTGGACCTGGTCACTGTTTTAAAACAAAACCCTTTTTAGCATTTGAGGCACAATCCAATGCCAGTAACTGGTACCCATATTAGCAGAACTAACTGATGGATTGATGGACCTTTACCATGTAAGCAGCCAATGGACAAGCAAACCAATATGTTATTTTGTCATTTGGGTGAACTATCCCGTTTAAAATGCACCAAATTATCAAGGAAGTAAGTTTGTAATGAAGGACCCAGACAGAATCAATAAGTTTATTTTGACAATTTAGTATTTTCTTTAGTGTGTTGGTCTAATTCTACATGATTGTGCATACAGTAACTCAGGACTAAACTTGTGTATTGTAAATTATTAAACATAGGGAGACAGGCTTTACAGAAAATCTATGACATTTAAAAGGAGGAATCAGATTGAGGTGTATATATATATATATATATATATACACACGTTTTTTTACTCTGGAATAAGTGACATCGTCAAGGAGGTATTTGTCAATGAATTTCATACAAAATTGGTTGTATTCCTATTAAACTCAAGGCACATTAACAACAAATTTTGAACAAGACAAAATGCAAGTTACACTTTTACAAAGCCTCACTTGGCTCAAACTTCTTATTAGTGCACAGAACACAATAGTCTGGTCCCATATCGGTTTGTGCTGTCTGGCATTGGAATTGGCAAGCGCGCACAAACAGATCTGGGACCAGGCGAAGCAAACACATCTCCAACCAGGAAAATAACACTTTAATTGACATATAATCATTCAACAGACATTTTGCATCCACTATTGTTTCTTTGTCTAATGTCAGTGCAGTAACACACCTTTATTTAGGCATATTGCACCTGTCTTACCGTTCATTCATTGGGTTGTCAGCTGTACACAGCTCAGAGGCTGGGTCATAGAGGGAGGAGGAGGGGAGGGGCACTCAAGAGGCAATGCAAAGAAGCAGCAGCACAGGAATGTGAAGAGTGAAACGCAGCTCAGAAAGTCACAGCTGGGGAGAGGTGCGTAGATTCAATCTATGAACTGTGGTGTCACTCACGTGGGTCATACCAATAGACCTCTGGTTTGTTACAAAGATTGATAAGTGTTCCTAAGGAGGTTACCATTGATTCGTGTGCTTTCTGTGAAGAACACCCTTCGCTATGAGTATATCCTATGATGTCAGTATTAAACACCAGGGAAATAGTTAACTGCACTTGAATGCTGTGCACAGGGCCTCATCGCTCTTGAAGATCTAGGTTTGGAAGTGCCAATCAAAACAACAGCATGTCCCCATCACAATGCTAGCATAAACATCCTCATCAGGAAAAGATTGGTAAATGTGGTAAAATAAGTCATGAGTGTTGTTCTGACTACTACTATATCCTGGTGAGCTGCTACACATAACCAGAGTACGGATATGGCTGCCTGGGAACTTGACACAATGGAAAGCAAATGGATCACAGCATGTTTCCAAAAAGCTTTTACTCTACAGGTTTAACTTGGGAGTGAAATGTGTGTGTGTGTGTGTGTGTACAGCATGCTTTTGTCTTTCTCTGAAGTATTTTTCCACAGGTCATCCTGAGGGAAAACGAGACATATCGGTCTCTAACAACAGTGGACTCAATGTCATCCCCAAAGTGTCATTGTTTAATTGGTGTATCGACATAAATAATCCATTAACAATAATTTAGCAAAGGAGAAAGGCACAATCGTTGGGAGCAAACAAGCGATAAATGGAAAGACAAAATGGTTTTCTATTCCCCCCCCCCATTTTCATTCTCACGCCTTTTTCCTAATTTCTCTGTCACTTTCTTTATCTCTTATATATTGTAAAGCCCATTCACTATGGTGTTTCCATTATAAATCAAATTTCAACATTCTGCTTACCAAAATGCTTTGGTTTACGCTTTCATTTGGGCTACATGATATCTACATCAAAGAATGATTCAGTGATCTATGGCACAGCACAGACCAAATTCTGACCACATTCTGGACAATATGCTCTGGGTCAAAGGTCACACACCCACATGACTTCTCTCTTGACTTCCCCAAGAGTATTGTGTCCGAGTCGAAACAAGTTTGAAAAAACAACTATTCTTATGAACTTCTCTACCAAACTCCCTGCTCCTCGATAGTTTATAACAAACCTAACCTACATACCATCAGCCATGTACTGCATCTCCACTTTAACAAAAGCCTCTGCCCCAAACAGTTAAAAGAGTAGTATCAGAGAGGGTGTAAAGTCTACACTGCTGAACAGAGAAAATATAGCAAAAAAATAATGACAGAAAGAAAAAGCAAAGGAGACCCAATACACCCTCATTGATTGCTTGGTCATGTTCCCAAATTAAGCAAGACAGGCATAAGTAGTGCAGGAAAAAAATGCACCAAAACATTGTTATTCCTTGGCTTCATATATAAAATCATGATATTCAAATAACAAGTATTATTCCCAAAAATATATAAACATAAATATCAATTAGTTTCACTGGACTTTTTCTTAATTGGAAGCACATGCCGTTCGTGTAGCGAGAGCTGGCATTTGATTGGCTTAGGCAGAGCCTGGTCTGCGGTTGAGATTGGTGAATAGGAGCGTATTCCAGGAAGGACTTCCTTGACGTGGTCAGATGATCAGTCATTGCTATCATCTTGAGTTCAGTCGAGGGGCAGTCTAAAACAGTTCAGGGAAGACAGAGGTAACCATTACAAAGAAGTTATCTTAACCAATCAATCAATGATTGTTTCAAGTTTTCACAATGTAAACATGCAGACCAAAAATGGTCTCTACCCGAGATACACCTACAATGAAAATCAATGTACAGTTTAACAGGGTGCATTAACAAAAACAATCATGTCCTACACTATGCTGTAGACTTCACACAACCACCAGCTTAAAAAGTAAAGTACAATTAGCTTATACAAATACGAGTGCAGGATAATTCATCAATCAACACTGACTCCAATCATGCAGTATTGATGTTCCAACCTACTGTATTAGTCCTGTAGGGGAGGACTGACGCTTTATATCCCTCCGTTATTCCGACTCACCACTGAGAGGTGGCCATTCTTCGCCTTGGCAACCAGCAGCTCAGAGCCAGAGGTGAAGTCTATGATCCCTTCTCTACCTTGGCCCATCGTGAAAGTTATACTGGGAGAGAGAGAGAGAGAGAGAGAGAGAGAGAGATGAGGTGCAGGTCATTTACAGCCCCCCCCCCCCCCCAAAAAAACCCAGATATCAAATGAAACTAATCAGATTGCAGATGGTGATGTATCACTGGTGTCTATGAATTCAGGTCCTGACAACTGATGGTAGTGCTCCCTGTGAGCCCCTTTAACACGTGCGTCAAGAGCGTGTTACATATTTATAAAGTCTGAACTGTAAATGTTAGGAACGTACAGCTATTTTTCAATGAAAGCTGACATTCCGCTGATTAACACGGTATACGGCTCATCTAGTTCCGGGTATCTGTGTCAGGGCAACAACTCACCTTCCCTGGTTGATGTTGATGCTGTTGACCTTGTCAGCACAGATGGCCACTTTGGTCAGGGTCTCGATGATGTGGTCACTCTGCAGCACCACATCTCCCTACAGAACAGAGGAGATAGGAGAGGAGTTACAGAGCTACATCTTCACTACTAGCCGGGTCCCAGGTCGATTTGTGTTTGGCGTGACAATGTCAATATGTGTTGGCAAGACCGCACAAACAGATCTGGGATCAGGCTACTTCACCTAACAGGCATTGGTTAAGTATGTCATAACCCGTGTGTAATGGGGTTATGACTGCGTAAGATGGAGCTGAGGTCAGCCTCACCTTCTGTTTCTTGTCTTCAGTGGGCACATGCAGTACGAAGACGCCATCACTGAGAGAGCTGACTGAAATGCCTGAGGACAAGACAAACAGACAGTGAAGAGAAATGGTCAATGGGAGAACTATGAGCATCACTCAGACCAACTCAGTATGGCCTCTGTAAGGACCCCAGAAAACTCCATTTCAATTCATTCAATTTAAGAAGTAAGCAAAAACGTCAATTGAAATGCCATCGACCCCCCAACCCATCCTCTCCCCCGAACCCTGTGGCCGCTGACCTTTGAGGGCGGCGTAGTCGATGCGCTGCTTGAGCTTGGCCTCCTCCACGATGACGGCACTGTTGGAGGTGAGCAGCAGCTGCCTTGGTCGCGCCTTGTAGCCCTTCCTGTCGTACTTGGTCACTGGGACTGCATACTGAGGAGTGGGAAGGGGACATTATTAGCCTTGTAGCCCTTCCTGTCGTACTTGGTCACTGGGACTGCATACTGAGGAGTGGGAAGGGGACATTATTAGCCTTGTAGCCCTTCCTGTCGTACTTGGTCACTGGGACTGCATACTGAGGAGTGGGAGGGGGACATTATTAGCCTTGTAGCCCTTCCTGTTGTACTTGGTCACTGGGACTGCATACTGAGGAGTGGGAGGGGGACATTATTAGCCTTGTAGCCCTTCCTGTCGTACTTGGTCACTGGGACTGCATACTGAGGAGTGGGAAGGGGACATTATTAGCCTTGTAGCCCTTCCTGTCGTACTTGGTCACTGGGACTGCATACTGAGGAGTGGGAGGGGGACATTATTAGCCTTGTAGCCCTTCCTGTTGTACTTGGTCACTGGGACTGCATACTGAGGAGTGGGAAGGGGACATTATTAGTGGGGCTTGTAATATATCTTGAAGGATGTTGTATTTTATTGGACAGGGGAAAGACAGTGGGGAAGATACACAGAGGGTGGATTCAAACATTTGAACTGTAGGCTACGATACTAAATAGGCTAGACATGATCAGAGTTCAGTATCAATAACACATGAATATACTGTACTGACTATATATTAAGACAAATATCCAACTTTACATAAATTCCAAGTAGAGAATTGAATGGCCATATGAACATGCTAGTACTGCACTAACCTTCATCTTCTCACTGCCAAGTGACTGCAACACCTTGGGGTTAATCTCCTCTCCATCTGAGGAGAGAGAGGCACAGGAAGAACGTTAGGTGTGTGTGTATAATGTGTGTGCACGTGAGTGCATGCCTGCATGCGCGTGTGTGTGTGTCTGTGTTAATCAAGGCACTTACTGAGTCTTGTGCCCACAAAGAGCTTTGGGACACTTTGGGGATAGTTGTCCTTCTTGTTTTTGAAGATCTCACTGGCCACCATTTTCTGCTCCAACTTCATTGACAGAGAGAGAACGGACAAACACAGTTTGGTAGAAAAGTTATATTGGTAGGAGAAGGAGGAGAAGACCACTCCACATTGACAGTCTTTAAAGTTCTGAATTCTGCGGACTGATGAAGAGCTATGAATACATTTGAAAGATATCAGATGTACTACTATACGATCGTATCCTGTTTACCTGGTGTTTCCACTCTGGGTTGATCTTCTTGCAGTAGCCCCACACCATGTTCTGCATGTACAGTTTACGTAGCCGTTCCGACGCCTGTTGGACGGAGAAGGACTTGTCACGTACCATTTTAACTACTCAAACACGTCATCAAGGAAAAATGCCTTAATTCAGAGAATTTCAATGTCGGCCACATCAGTGGTTCCCAAACGGTTGGGCGCGAGGGGTCAGCGGGGATGTGGGCGCGAGGGGTCAGCGGGGATGTGGGTGCGAGGGGTCAGCGGGGATGTGGGCGCCCCCCCCCCCCAAAAGAAAACATGTATATTAGTCCTGCTTTCAACTTACTCTCGAAAGTTGTAAAGTGCAATTTCTAAATTGGGTTGTGCACCATCTGTTTTCCTCTTGTCATGTCGGTCATTGCAGACCTTAGAGCTATTTATAACTTGTAAGTAATATCCAGATGAACTAGCCCGTGTCAGCTAACGTTTTTTTAGCTAGGTTTTCTTAGCCCGTGGATTTTGTTATAATGTTTGAGTCAGTCAAATATCCCATGAATATACATTAGACATGGCAATATGTATAGAATGGCAAGAAATCACCATTAAACCTGCAAAATGTTCTCTCCAACAACAAGAGGAGTGTGAACAGTTTGTGTCATGAAGACTGCTTGTCCCCAGAGAAAGACGTGGCACGCGCAAGGGGGACGCGGGACGTTCCCTAAAGCAGGAAGTAGGGCCTGAGTGCAACTTTACACAGTGTCTCGTGTAAAGTTACATTACCTCGATGAGGGCGGTCGGGGGCGTGGGCCAGCTCTTGTCCAGGACTGTCTTGGGGAGGTTCCTGCGCAGCTTCATCAGGAAGGAGTAGCGCACATAATCCAGGAAGTACTCATTCTCAGGACAACGCTCATTATGGCGGTAGATGAAGCCCTTGATGAACCTGAGCGAGAGAGAGGCAGAGCGAGAGAGAGAGAGAGGCAGAGCGAGAGAGAGGGAGAGAGAGAGAGCGCTTTGTAAACACTCCTGCACACATGAATCAACAAATGGATAAGAACTTCTATACATCCACACACAACACTGCAAATACCATAGGTGTCCAAAACATGAGTGGATATTGTCTAGGTAAATGCTTTCCACAAGTTTCTCCATATGAATAGAACCCGTATTATATAACTTCAGTAATCCAAGGGAACCCATTGAGCCGAAAGCAGTGAAAATGAATCAAGTAAAAGTCACCCAGTAAAATACTACTTGAGTAAAAGTCTAAAAGCATTTGGTTTTAAATGTCCTTAAATATCAAAAGTAAAAAATAACTTAAACTGTCTTATATTAAGCAAACCACATGACACGATTTTATTATTTATTAATTTTTTTACGGATAGCCAGGGTCACAGTTCAACACTCAGACATAATTTACAAACAAAGCATGTGTGTTTAATGAGTCTACCAGATCAGAGGCAGTAGGGATGACCAGGGACAATCTTCCTGTCCTGCTAAGCATTCAAAATTTAACGAGTACTTTTGGGTGTCAGGGAAAATGTAAGGAGTAAAAAGTACATTATTTTCTTCAGGAATGTAGCTGAGTATAAGTAAAAGTTGTCAAAAATATAAAGTCAAGTAGAGTACAGACACCCCAAAAAAACAACTTCAGTACTTTACACCAATAAGGGCAATCTAATGAATATTCATGAATCTTCTTTCACCATCCTAGTTAAATAAATTTTGTGTCCAGAAGAGCCTCACCTGCGGATGGTGTTGGCGGCCTCCCTTCTACGCCGTGCCCTCCTACAGGCCAGGATGCCCTTCCACCACGCCTGGACCACCACCGCTGGAAAGAGACGCACAATTTACCAAACTACTTATTATTTAACAAAGTTCATCCAGATCCATTGAAGAGAGAATCGAGATCTAGGCCCGTATGTATCAAGTGTCTCAGAGAAGCAGTGCTGATTGAGGATCAGGTCCCTTCTGTCAAAAGCAATCTTATTCCTTGCGATCGAAAAAACAACCGCAAAACTGATCCGAAGTCAGCGCTCCTACTCTGAGACGCTTAATACAACATCCGTCGTCCAACTGAACAAGACGAGCGTAATTGAATAGACACGCACGGTGAATATAGAGGAAGTATATGCTTGATGACACATGGGTCTGTAGGGGAGAAGAGAAGCCCTCCTACCTGATGATCGGAGTTTGCGGTATTTGGTCTTCTGGCTGTAGCCCTTCCAGGATGCCTGCAGTTTGTTGGCTGAAGAGAGAGAGACAAAAGATTTTCAGCGTGTTCAGATACTCTACTTACTGTATCGTCGCGGAGAGACAACAGTCCAGACAGACAGCAGGTGATGGGCGTCAAGTAAGACCATGTGATACGTGACTCTCTCGCTCACCAAGGCTGTGTTTCCTCGTTTCTAGCGCGTCCTCCGTGGCGAACAGAGTCTTTGGAAAACGGATGAAGATTTTGGATCTGGAAAGCAAACGGAGCTCCACTAAGCTGGCAGCCTTTATACAACACACAGGGGCAGTCTGAGCGTGTTCAGCACCATGGGGGGGATTTAGTTCAGCCCTGACGAAATAATTGACTTTGGTCACTTAAGCCTTTCCCAGAGAGTAGACACAGTTATGGGATTAGATCAACACTAAGTGGGCACTGAACTCGTTAGGGAGATGGGATGTAGATAATCAAATGGGAGATGCATGTACTGTAGTTCACTAGAATTAACACGTGTGTGTGTGTGTGTGTGTGTGTGTGTGTGTGTGTGTGTGTGTGTGTGTGCGTGCGTACCGCCTTGACTGTTGTCACCGGATAAGGGTCTCACCTGCCCAGCTTGTACTCCTCAGGTTTGTAACCCAGGTGTTTGACCAGTGTGGAGACTCCGTCTGCCAGCTTGCCCTGCCAGCTAGGCCAGGTCTCCGGGCACAGGGACTTATACCTGCCAGGGACAGACAAAACAACACACACTGTTATATTATATGAAAAATATTACATTTAGGTTATATCACTAACTGAACAGTTGTGGAGATTAGTCACTTGCAGGTGTACTGATTTTCTAACATAAGTCATGAATCTGCCATTGAATAAACTTATAATGTCAGAGAACAACATTCAAGCCTGATAGAGGACCAGCTCCGAGCCAGGCAGGACCAGCTCCGAGCCAGGCAGGACCAGCTCCGAGCCAGGCAGGACCAGCTCCGAGCCAGGCAGGACCAGCTCCGAGCCAGGCAGGACCAGCTCAGAGCCATAATCACCTCTGGAGGAAGGTCTCATAGTGGCGGCGGTAGGCAAAGCCAGCTCTCCTCACGCGGAGGTTCTCCATCAGACCCAGGTACTTCACCTGATGCCTGATGAGAACCTCGTCGAACCGTCCTGAGAGAGAGAGAGAGAGAGAGAGAGAGAGGTGAGAGAGAGAGGTGTGAGAGAGAGAGGTGAGAGAGAGAGAGGTGAGAGAGAGAGGTGAGAGAGAGAGAGAAACCACATTAGCCTGAGTTACAGTAGTACATAACTGGTGAGATTGCAATACATTGTTATTGACGTTTTCCGTTGTTTGTTTGTTGAATGGTTTGTTGTTACAGTTGTTAGCATACCGGAGCAGTAGCGCGTGATGCTTATGCAAATAAAATAAATAACACACCATTCATCCGACTTATTCCCAGAAAAGTAGACAATGGACAATAAGGAAGGTGGGAGTGAGGAGAAAAACAGACCGGAGGCCATCTATTGACAAAGGATCGATATACTGACAAACACAGTGTGAAGAACAGTGCTGCCATTGATGTTGCTGGACACAATCAAAACGCATCGTCAGATTTAAGAATCGTAGACAAGACAGACAAGATGTTAGGGAAAAATGGTATAGAACCGGCACAGAAAAACTGAGTGTGATAGCAGAGTTAATGGCTAAGAGGCCCTTTCACAGTTTTAAAGCTCATTTCCTGCAATTCGATACATTGACATTGGACTGAGAGAAAAATGGCAGTTTCAAAGCTACATTTCCTGCCATGGCTTTTTCTGTGTTCTTATGCTATCTGAATTACAGTTGAAGTCGGAGGTTTACATACACTTAGGTTGAAGTAATTAAAACTTGTTTTTCAACCACTCCACAAATTTCTTGTTAACAAACTATAGTTTTGGCAAGTCGGTTAGGACATCTACTTTGTGCATGACACAAGTAACTTTTCCAACAATTGTTTACAGACAGATTATTTCACTTATAACTCACTGTATCATAATTCCAGTGAGTCAGAAGTTTACATACACTAAATTGACTGTGCCTTTAAACAGCTTGGAAAATTCCAGAAAATGATGTCATGGCTTTGGAAGCTTCTGATAAATTATGTCAGTTAGCCTGAGTCAATTGGAGGTGAACCTGTGGATGTATTTCAAGGCCTACCTTCAAACTCAATGCCTCTTTGTTCGACATCATGGGAAAATCAAAAGGAAAATCAGCCAAGACCTCCATAAGTCTGGTTCATCCTTGGGAGCAATTTCCAAATGCCTGAAGGTACCACGTTCATCTGTACAAACAATAGTACGCAAGTATAAACACCATGGGACCACGCAGCCGTGATACCGCTCAGGAAGGAGACGCGTTCTGTCTCCTAGAGATGAATGTACTTTGGTGCGAAAAGTGAAAATCAATCCCAGAACAACAGCAAAGGACCTTGTGAAGATGCTGGAGGAAACAGGTACAAAAGTATCTATATGCACAGTAAAACGGGTCCTATAATCGACATAACCTGAAAAGCCGCTCAGCAAGGAAGCAGCCACTGCTCCAAAACCATCATAAAAAAGCCAGACTAAAGTTTGCAACTGCACATGGGGACAAAGATCGTACTTTTTGGAGAAATGTCCTCTGGTCTGATGAAACAAAAATAGATGAAACAAAAATGTTTTGCCATAATGACCATCGTTATGTTTGGAGGAAAGAGGGGGAGGCTTGCAAGCCGAAGAACACCATCCCAACCGTGAAGCACAGGGGGTGGTAGCATCATGTTGTTGGGGTGCTTTGCTGCAGGAGGGACTGGTGCACTTCACAAAATAGATGGCATCATGAGGGGGGGGGAAATTATGTGGATATATTGAAGCAACATCTCAAGAAATCAGTCAGGAATTTAAAGCTTGGTCACAAATGGGTCTTTCAAATGGACAACGACCCCAAGCTTACTTCCAAAGTTGTGGCAAAATGGCTTAAGGACAACAAAGTCAAGGTATTGGAGTGTCTGTCACAAAGCCCTGACCTCAATCCTATAGAAAATTTGTGGGCAGAACTGAAAAAGCATGTGTAAGCAAGGAGGCCTACAAACCTGACTCAGTTACACCAGCTCTGTCAGGAGGAATGGGCCAAAATTCACCCAACTTATTGTGGGACGCTTGTGGAAGGCTATCCAAAACATTTGACCACAATTTAAAGGCAATGCTACCAAATACTCATTGGTCGTATGTAAACTTCTGAACCACTGGGAATGTGATGAAAGAAATAAAATATGAAAGAAATCATTCTCTACTATTATTCTGACATTTCACATTCTTGAAATAAAGTGGTGATCCTAACTGACCGAAGACAGGGAATCGAAAAACTGACTTTAAAATGTAGTTGGCTAAGGTGTATGTAAACTTCTGACTTCAACTGTACTAAAACATAATAAAATCAACATTTTTAGAATTTTTGATTCTCCGACTGTCCAGTTTTTATTTTGATGATTGTTAGTTCTCAGAGATTATCTTATTTAAAAAAAATATGCCTACATTATATTTTCTACATACTTCATACCTGGTTTTAGTTGTTTAAGTTGAAGCATTTTACATTAGATCATTAGATTAAATGCTTCAATACGTTGTTCGACAGCCAACGAAAATGAGCTTTTCTGATTGGTTGTGGTAGACCCTCCTTGCTTCAGGACATTTGCTTCCGTTTGGTGCCTAATGATATATATATATATATATATATATATATATATATATATAGGGGAAACACTGTGTTCATTATATATATATATATATAAATAAATGAATACAACCCCGTTGACAGCACGGTATGAGCAAGGCATCGGTTCCATCCTACCTGCTTGCTTGGCATCGTTGGGCTTGATGCAGCGCACGTACGACGGCTCCTTGGACATCAGGATCTCCATTAACTTGGCCAGGCTGGTCTTGAACTGGGTCGCTGCCTGGAGGCAGAGACAGAGGGAGAGAAGAAAGAGTGAGCACCGAGCGAGGGATGTAGAGGAGCAGAAAGAGGAGAGGAGCAGGGAGGACGGCTGCTGGCCAGACTGAGGCAGAGACCGGACAGAACACAGGTCCCAGTGTGCAGGTCACATTGTCCCAGGCAGTGACAGGGTTTGGGGGCAGGGCCAACGAGAGAGAGAGAGAGAATGCGTCGTCAACAATGCACACAAACAGTCAACGGAGTCGACACCCTCGACCACCGTGTGTGTGTGTGTGGAGGGCAACCGAGTGTCAGGGCATTCCTGAGTGTGTGAGCGGGGAGCAGAGATTCCCCTGTCACTCACTCGACCCTTCAGTGTGGAGGGAGGAAGATCCACAGAGCATAAACAAGTGGCTGTTTGTAAGCGTGTATATGAGACAGGACATGTATATATGGGTCTGTGTATCGGTATACATTGTGTGACCTTTGCCCTCTGAGTGGTACTACAGGGCAACGGCTGTTCTCACCGTCTCAGGTCTCCTGCTGTCCTTCAGCTCTGCCCGGTCAAAGCACTGGGTCAGAATCTTATTATCAGACATACACATGACCTGTGAATGGACAACACATAGAGAATGAGTACAACTCACTAAGACTAGAACTACCACACCGCTCTTCAAACTCACACACACGGAGAGACAGAGTCTACCACAGTGACACAACATAATCTTAGAGTCTAGTCTAGTTTCCAATGATATCATCCATCTCTTATCTAAATCATTTCCCCATTGTCCTGAACTCTCTCACCTCTTTCAAGTTCCTGAAGAGGAGGTCATTGTTCTTGTCCAGAAAGCCTAGAGGAGGAAGAGAGAGAGTATGAGAACATGCACTCCCAATATGGTTTGGGGATGAATATAATTACACACACAGTAAACTACAAGAATTACAGGAGCTTCCCAGGACAAACGTAAAGACCTGAGCACAGGACATCCTTCCTCTCCCTCTGATCATCTCACTCTCACGTCCTGCTGCTCCATGCACACACACACACACACACACCGTTGACGTTGTAGTTGACCTCGCCAGCGTAGTGCAGCAGTCTGAACTCCTCTCGGCCCATCACCTTCCGGGTCTTTCCATCAGTCAGCTTGTGACTACGAGGATCACACACACATTAAGTGACAAATTAGCAAAACATTATGCAATGGAAAACCAAAACAAGCTTTTCTTATTGAACACGTTCAGGTTATCCCTCCCTGTTTGTCTGTTTTCTTCCATTTGGTACCTAACGAACACAACGCAAACTCAGCAAAAAAAAAGAAAGGTCCCCTTTTCAGGACCCTGTCTTTCAAAGGTAATTCATAAAGATCTTCATTGTAAAGGGTTTAAACACTGTTTCCCATGCTTGTTCAATGAACCATAAACAATTAATGAACATGCACCTGTGGAATGGTCGTTATGACACTAACAGCTTATAGACGGTAGGCAATTAAAAAGTCACAGTTATGAAAACTTAGGACACTAATGAGGCCTTTCTACTGACTCTGAAAAACACCTAAAGAAAGGTGCCCAGGGTCCCTGCTCATCTGCGTGAACGTGCCTTAGGCATGCTGCAAGGAGGCATGAGGACTGCAGATGTGGCCAGGGCAATAAATTGCAATGTCCATACTGTGAGACACCGAAGACAGCGCTACAGGGAGACAGGACGGACAGCTGATCGTCCTCGCAGTGGCAGACCACGTGTACCAACACCTGCACAGGATCGGTACATCCGAACATCACACCTGCCGGACAGGTACAGGATGGCAACAACAACTGTCCGAATTACACCAGGAACGCACAATCCCTCCATCAGTGCTCAGACTGTCCGCAATAGACTGAGGGAGGCTGGACTGAGGGCTTGTAGGCCTGTTGTAAGGCACGTCCTCACCAGACATTACCGGCAACAACGTCGCCTATGGGCACAAATCCACCGTCGCTGGACCAGACATGACTGGCAAAAAGTGCTCTACTGACGAGTCACAGTTTTGTCTCACCAAGGGTGTTGGTCAGATTCGCGTTTATCATCGAAGGAATGAGCGTTATACCGAGGACTGTACTCTGGAGCGGGATGGATTTGGAGGTGGAGTGTCCGTCATGGTCTGGGGCAGTGTGTGAGCTTATTGCCATTGCAAGCAATCTCAATGCTGTGCGTTACAGGGAAGACATCCTCCTCCCTCATGTGGTACCCTTCCTGCAGGCTCATCCTGACATGACTCTCCAGCATGACAATTCCACCAGCCATACTGCTCGTTCTGTGTGTGATTTGCCTTGGTGGAAGAGTGGGGTAACATCTCACAGAACTGGAAAATCTGATGCAGTCCATGAGGAGGAGATGCACTGCAGTACTTAATGCAGCTGGTGGCCACACCAGATACTGACTGTTACTTATGATTTTGACACCCCCCCCCCCCTTTGTTCAGGGACACATTATTCCATTTCTGTTAGTCACATGGGTGTGGAACTTGTTCAGTTTATGTCTCAGTTGTTGAATCTTGTTATGTTCATACAAATATTTCCACATGTTAAGTTTGCTGAAAGTAAACACAGTTGACAGTTTAAAGGAAAACTCCATTGGTTTCATTAGTCAATTGTTGACATAGTCCCAAAACGTTTTGCTTGTCACCAATCAAGTTTTCAAGATTCAACATTCAACAGAGAAATCATCCCCTTATGATGCAGGGATGACTTCTGTATTTTGAAAGTTGGGTGGAGTTTTCCATGCATTTTGTTCCAAGAGCATTTTTTACAGCCAGGTCTCACGACAACTTCTGTTGCTAGGTTAGCAGAGGGAGGTTTGGGCGTGTGCGTTTGTATTTGCGTAGACTCACGTCGTCAAGTGGGCGTGGCCTCCCACAGTATTCTCCAACTTCTCCAGGAAGGTGATGTCACTGGCGTCACCTGGCCTCAGGCACTCCTCATCCTGACAGAGAGAGAGAGACAGAGGGGAGAGCGAGAAAGAATGAAAGCGAAAAAATACATTAGATGGACAGTTGACTGTGACAGTAGGATATACCAGATGCAGAGGGGCCCAAGAGAGAGAAAGGTGAAAAGGTCAACTTGAAAAGCTCAGGGTTACATTAAAGACTGAAACAGATTCTCACCAGAATGGAGATGATGCCTTTGAACTTCTCCTCCACCAGATCACAGATGATCTTGTTGTTGAAGTACTGCACAGGCTCCCACTGTGAGACAGCGAGGAACACAACAGCATCTAAAAATCGCTTGTTTAGAAGACGGAACAGTCCTACATGTTAACGGTTGTAAAAGAAAACATTCACAGAATGCTGAGAATCCGGGACAAGAAGGACATTCTGAACCCACACTTTATGCACATTGTCAATCAAACCTTTATTGACGTTTGCTGCCGCGCACACACACACACACACACACACACTTACCGCCACATTATTATCACAAACACCACAGAACACAGCCCACATTGTACAACAACGTCTCCTTTGACGGGTGTCTAACTGGACACGGATCTCTCTCCCACGGCCCTCTGCACTCTTCTCCCTCATGGGCCCGTATTCACGAGGCGGCTCAGAGTAAGAGTGCTGACGTATGATCAGGTTCACCCTTTTCATATAAATCTCAGTCATTACGATCTACAAGCCAAAACTGATCCTAGATCAGCAGCACTCCTGTTCTGAGATTCTTGGCCGATATGGGCCCTGAATCGTAGTGGAGCGGGCCACCAATCACCGTGTCGACAGTCACCCAGAGCCGACGGGGAGAAGGTAGAAGGAGAGGACCGGACAGAGAAGAAAGAGAGAGGTGGAAGAGGACGGTGAAAAGAGAGAGGGGGAGAATGAAAAGAGGGAGAGCAGTAGAGGGAGGGGAAGGTCCCTCCAAGACGGATAGAAGCATCGAGGCAGAGGGCTGAGAGGGGAGGCAGAGTGAGGAGGGGATGGAGAAGATGGACTGACAAAACAGAGAGAGAGAGCAGTCTCACCGTGATTCCCTCGGCTTCGTACTCATCCTGCTCGGACTTGAGGGTGAGCTCGATGAAGAGCTGCTGCAGCTTCTCGTTGCAGTAGTTAATGCAGAACTGCTCAAAACTGCAACACACACACACACACACACACACACACACACACACACACACACACGATTACAGATGATCTTTTCAGGTGACAATGATATTCAAAAGCAAACTTGACATTAATATACACCGAATCGTAATTACAGTAAATGGTAAACGCTGTCAAAGACACACAGGATTATGGGAAAATGAGATATATATATATATTCCTCTGGTACCTGTTGTGCTGGAAGACTTCAAAACCATAGATATCCAGGAGACCAATGACAGAAGCATTCTTATACGTCTCGTCCTAGAAGACAAAGAATGGTTAACTCTTCACAATAACCTTCGTGAAGAAGCATTCATAAACTGTTTCTAAACCGTGTACAGCCAACAGACTAAGTGTAAATGAGCAGTTCGTTAGTTGTTAACATATATACACCTAATGAAGCACGATAAGTCACCGCGTAACAATGAATTCACAGCAGACATGGTCCAGACGCCCGACGGCGACACCATCTGACAGCTCAAACATGCAATAACCTAACCCTTATCAGACAACCGTCTGCACAGAAACGCATTGCTGTCGAACGAACAATACTGCTCTGTCCAACATGTAGTATTACAACACATCCACAAGGGGGAGTCCTACTACCACTGTAGTGTAAACGGCCAGCTGAGAGGTCAAAAGCGCAGGCTGACAGGAGGGGCAGAAGAATGGGGTAGATATAGGGATCATCGGTAAGCGGAGCGTTAACGGGGCGTTAAGTTAGTTAGGGGGCGTGTGGTGTTACCTTGTAAGCCAGGGAGACGTTGATCTTGTTGACGAGCCAGGTGAAGGTACGGCCGTACACGGCCTTGGACAGGGCGTCCCGGGCCGACGACGCCTGCTCCAGGTTCAGAGGGCTCTTCAGCTGGAGGACACACACACACAGAGAAGAATGGAAACAGTTCTTCTACAATTCCTCACTTGCTGAGGCACCGAGGGACTGTGTTGAATATAGAACGTGGGAACGTTCTCATAGAGGTCATTATAAAGAGCATGGACTTAGAGAAGGTTCCAGCCTACCTC